>NC_085138.1:295704934-295962434 GCF_035046485.1 Aedes albopictus | reverse complement strand
ACTAAATAACTAAATAACTAAATAACTAAATAACTAAATAACTAAATAACTAAATAACTAAATAACTAAATAACTAAATAACTAAATAACTAAATAACTAAATAACTGAATAACTAAATAACTAAATAACTAAATAACTAAATAACTAAATAACTAAATAACTAAATAACTAAATAACTAAATAACTAAATAACTAAATAACTAAATAACTAAATAACTAAATAACTAAATAACTAAATAACTAAATAACTGGGAGCGGACCTGGTGGGATGGTTAGAACACTTGACTATCACGCCGAGGACCTGGGATCGAATCCCACTCCCGACAAACTCACAAAAAAATGTGAGTTCTTCCTTCGGAAGGGAAGTAAAGCGTGGGTCCCGAGATGAACTAGCCTAGGGCTAAAAATCTCGTTAATACAGATAAAAAAAAAAAAAAAACTAAATAACTAAATAACTAAATAACTAAATAACTAAATAACTAAATAACTAAATAACTAAATAACTAAATAACTAAATAACTAAATAACTAAATAACTAAATAACTAAATAACTAAATAACTAAATAACTAAATAACTAAATAACTAAATAACTAAATAACTAAATAACTAAATAACTAAATAACTAAATAACTAAATAACTAAATAACTAAATAACTAAATAACTAAATAACTAAATAACTAAATAACTAAATAACTAAATAACTAAATAACTAAATAACTAAATAACTAAATAACTAAATAACTAAATAACTAAATAACTAAATAACTAAATAACTAAATAACTAAATAACTAAATAACTAAATAACTAAATAACTAAATAACTAAATAACTAAATAACTAAATAACTAAATAACTAAATAACTAAATAACTAAATAACTAAATAACTAAATAACTAAATAACTAAATAACTAAATAACTAAATAACTAAATAACTAAATAACTAAATAACTAAATAACTAAATAACTAAATAACTAAATAACTAAATAACTTAATAACTAAATAACTAAATAACTAAATAACTAAATAACTAAATAACTAAATAACTAAATAACTAAATAACTAGATAACTAAATAACTAAATAACTAAATAACTAAATAACTAAATAACTAAATAACTAAATAACTAAATAACTAAATAACTAAATAACTAAATAACTAAATAACTAAATAACTAAATAACTAAATAACTAAATAACTAAATAACTAAATAACTAAATAACTAAATAACTAAATAACTAAATAACTAAATAACTAAATAACTAAATAACTAAATAACTAAATAACTAAATAACTAAATAACTAAATAACTAAATAACTAAATAACTAAATAACTAAATAACTAAATAACTAAATAACTAAATAACTAAATAACTAAATAACTAAATAACTAAATAACTAAATAACTAAATAACTAAATAACTAAATAACTAAATAACTAAATAACTAAATAACTAAATAACTAAATAACTAAATAACTAAATAACTAAATAACTAAATAACTAAATAACTAAATAACTAAATAACTAAATAACTAAATAACTAAATAACTAAATAACTAAATAACTAAATAACTAAATAACTAAATAACTAAATAACTAAATAACTAAATAACTAAATAACTAAATAACTAAATAACTAAATAACTAAATAACTAAATAACTAAATAACTAAATAACTAAATAACTAAATAACTAAATAACTAAATAACTAAATAACTAAATAACTAAATAACTCAATAACTCAATAACTCAATAACTAAATAACTAAATAACTAAATAACTAAATAACTAAATAACTAAATAACTAAATAACTAAATAACTAAATAACTAAATAACTAAATAACTGAATAACTAAATAACTAAATAACTAAATAACTAAATAACTAAATAACTAAATAACTAAATAACTAAATAACTGAATAACTAAATAACTAAATAACTAAATAACTAAATAACTAAATAACTAAATAACTAAATAACTAAATAACTAAATAACTAAATAACTAAATAACTAAATAACTAAATAACTAAATAACTAAATAACTAAATAACTAAATAACTAAATAACTAAATAACTAAATAACTAAATAACTAAATAACTAAATAACTAAATAACTAAATAACTAAATAACTAAATAACTAAATAACTAAATAACTAAATAACTAAATAACTAAATAACTAAATAACTAAATAACTAAATAACTAAATAACTAAATAACTAAATAACTAAATAACTAAATAACTAAATAACTAAATAACTAAATAACTAAATAACTAAATAACTAAATAACTAAATAACTAAATAACTAAATAACTAAATAACTAAATAACTAAATAACTAAATAACTAAATAACTAAATAACTAAATAACTAAATAACTAAATAACTAAATATCTAAATAACTAAATAACTAAATAACTAAATAACTAAATAACTAAATAACTAAATAACTAAATAACTAAATAACTAAATAACTAAATAACTAAATAACTAAATAACTAAATAACTAAATAACTAAATAACTAAATAACTAAATAACTAAATAACTGGGAGCGGACCTGGTGGGATGGTTAGAACACTTGACTATCACGCCGAGGACCTGGGATCGAATCCCACTCCCGACAAACTCACAAAAAAATGTGAGTTCTTCCTTCGGAAGGGAAGTAAAGCGTGGGTCCCGAGATGAACTAGCCTAGGGCTAAAAATCTCGTTAATACAGATAAAAAAAAAAAAAAAAAAAACTAAATAACTAAATAACTAAATAACTAAATAACTAAATAACTAAATAACTAAATAACTAAATAACTAAATAACTAAATAACTAAATAACTAAATAACTAAATAACTAAATAACTAAATAACTAAATAACTAAATAACTAAATAACTAAATAACTAAATAACTAAATAACTAAATAACTAAATAACTAAATAACTAAATAACTAAATAACTAAATAACTAAATAACTAAATAACTAAATAACTAAATAACTAAATAACTAAATAACTAAATAACTAAATAACTAAATAACTAAATAACTAAATAACTAAATAACTAAATAACTAAATAACTAAATAACTAAATAACTAAATAACTAAATAACTAAATAACTAAATAACTAAATAACTAAATAACTAAATAACTAAATAACTAAATAACTAAATAACTAAATAACTAAATAACTAAATAACTAAATAACTAAATAACTAAATAACTAAATAACTAAATAACTAAATAACTAAATAACTAAATAACTAAATAACTAAATAACTAAATAACTAAATAACTAAATAACTAAATAACTAAATAACTAAATAACTAAATAACTAAATAACTAAATAACTAAATAACTAAATAACTAAATAACTAAATAACTAAATAACTAAATAACTAAATAACTAAATAACTAAATAACTAAATAACTAAATAACTAAATAACTAAATAACTAAATAACTAAATAACTAAATAACTAAATAACTAAATAACTAAATAACTAAATAACTAAATAACTAAATAACTAAATAACTAAATAACTAAATAACTAAATAACTAAATAACTAAATAACAAAATAACTAAATAACTAAATAACTAAATAACTAAATAACTAAATAACTAAATAACTAAATAACTAAATAACTAAATAACTAAATAACTAAATAACTAAATAACTAAATAACTAAATAACTTAATAACTAAATAACTTAATAACTAAATAACTAAATAACTAAATAACTAAATAACTAAATAACTAAATAACTAAATAACTAAATAACTAAATAACTAAATAACTAAATAACTAAATAACTAAATAACTAAATAACTAAATAACTAAATAACTAAATAACTAAATAACTAAATAACTAAATAACTAAATAACTAAATAACTGAATAACTAAATAACTAAATAACTAAATAACTAAATAACTAAATAACTAAATAACTAAATAACTAAATAACTAAATAACTAAATAACTAAATAACTGAATAACTAAATAAATAAATAAATGAATAAATAAATAAATAAATAAATAAATAAATAAATAAATAAATAAATAATAAAACAATAAGTATATAAGTAAATAAGTAAATAAATAAATAATAACCTGTAGGTACTCCTAGAGGGGCCCATATAGCCGAAGCGGTAAACGCACGGGTATTCAGCATGACCATGCTGAGGGTGACGGGTTTGATTCCCGGTCGGTCCAGGATCTTTTCGTAAAGGAAATTTCCTTGACTTCCTTGGGCATAGAGTATCTTCGTGCCTGCCACACGATATACGCATGCAAAATGGTCATTGGCAGAGGAAGCTCTCAGTTAATAACTGTGGAAGTGCTCATAGAACACTAAGCTGAGAAGCAGGCTTTGTCCCAATGAGGACGTTACGCCAAGAAGAAGAAGAAGAGGTACTCCTAGAGGTGTTCCCGGAGGTTCTCCAAGAGGATTTTTCAGAGGAAATCCTTGAGAAATTTCCGGAGACAGTACAAGAGAAGTTCCTGGGGGACACTACTAGAGAAACTCCTGAAGGAATTTCTGGAGGAACTCCAAGAGGATTTTCTGGACAAACTCCTAGAGAAGTTCCAGCGGCCATCCTTAGTGGAATTCTCGGAGGAACTCTTTGAGGAATCTTCGGAGGAACTCCCACAGGAATGTCAGGAGGAACTCCTCGAGAAATTCCCGGAGGAATCCAAGAAAAAATTTCATTGAAACTCCTAGAAGAATTCACTGAGAAACTCCTAGAAGAATTTCTAGAGAAACTCCTGGAAGTTCTCATAGAGGGATTTCCGGAGGAACATATTTAGGAATTCTCGAAGAAACTCCTAATAGAATACCAGAAGGAACTTCTAGAGGCCGAAGAATTTAAGAAATCTCATTGTAGCTCCTAGAGCAATTCCTTCTAGAGGAAATCTCGGCACAACTCCTGGAGGAATTCCCGCAGGAATTCCTAGTGAAATTCCTGAAAGAACTCATAGAGAAATTCCCGGAAGAACTCCTCTTAGAATACCTGGAGGAACTCTTAGAAAAAAAAATCCCATTGAAACTCCTAAAGGAATTGCCAGAGCACCGCCTAGAGAAATTCCAGGGGGGAACTCTCCGAGGAATTTCCGGAAGAACTCCTGGAAAGCAATCCCATTGGAACTGATAAAGCAATTTCCGGAGGAACTCCTAGAGGAAACCTTGAACGAACTCATAAAAGGAATTTCTGGAAGAACTTCTAGAAGGAATCCTGGAGGACCTTCTCGTGGAATTTCCGGAGGAACTCCTTGAAGAATTGACGGGTGACCACCGAAAGGAATTCCAGGAAGAACTTCCAGAAAAATTCCTGGAGGAACTCCTAGAGGAATTCCCGGGAGAATTCTTCTATGAATTCCTGGAAGAACTCCTGGAAAAAAAAATCCCCTTGAAACTCCTAGAGAATTTCCCGGAGCCCACCTAGCGAAATTTCCGGGGAACTCCCCGAGGAATTCACGGAGGAACTTCTAGAAAGAAATCCATTGGAACTCGTAGGAATTTTTGGAGGAACTCCAAGAAGAATTTCGTTAGGAGCTCATATAATACTAGTTGGAAGAACTTCTTGAAAACCTGGTGAAGAAACTCCTTGAAGAATTCAACGAGGAACTTTTATAGAAATTCCCGGTGGGACTCCTAGCGAAATTCCCAGAGAAACTCCCAGAGAAATTCCCGAGGAACTCCTAGAGGAACTCCCGGAAGAACTCCTAGAAGAATTCCCGGAGAGACTTCTAGAAACAAAAACCCTCTTGAAATACCTAGAGGAATTCCCGGAGAACTCCTAGGGGAATTTTCGGAAATACTTCTAGAGAAATTCCTGGGGGTGCTTCTAGAGAAATTCCTGGAGGAATTCCAAGAGGAATTTTCGGAGCAACTCCCAGAGAAATTTTTAGAGGTACTCCTAGAGAATCACCTGGAGGAATTCTTGGAGAAATTTCCGGAGGAACACCTTGAGAAATTCTAGGAGGAACTCCTAAAGGAATTTCCGAAAGAATTCCTACAAAAAATTCCATTAGAACTCGTAGGAGAATTCCCGTAGGAACTTCTAGAGAAACTCCTAGAAAAAACTCCTGGAGGAATTCCTAGAGGAATTCCCAGGGGAACTGTTAGAGGAATTTTTAGAGAAACTTCTGGAGGAATTCCCGGAGGAACTCCTGGAGAACATCCTGGCGGAACTCGTAGAAAAATAAAATTGAATCTTCTAGAGAAATTCCCGGAGGAACTCCTAGATGAACTCTCAGAGAGATCCTTGAGGATTTTTTGGAGGAACTCCTTGAGGAATTTCCGGAGGAATTTCTCAAGGAAAAACCGGAGGACCTTTCAGAGAAATTCCTGCAGGAGTTTCTGGATAAATTTCCGGAGGAACTCCTCAAGAATTCTTGAAGCAACTTCTAAAAGAATCCCCGGAGGAACTCCTAGAGGAATTCATAGAGGACAACCTAGAGGAATTCCCGGGGGACTCCTAGAGAAATTTCTGGAGGTACTCCTAGAGGAATTTCTGGAGGACCTCCTAGAAGAATTCCCGGAGAGACTTCTAGAAACAAAAACCCTCCTGGAACACCTATAGGAATTCCCGCAGGTCCGCCTAGAGGAATTCGCAGATAAACCACTCGAGGAATTCCAGGAGCAACTCCCAGGGGAATTTCTGCAGGAACTCCCAGAGAAATTCCTAGGAATACTCCTAGAGGAAATCCGGAGGAATTTCTGGAGAAATTTCCGGAGGAGCCTCTTGAGGAATTATCGGAGAACTGCTATAGGAATTTTCGAAGGAACTAAATGAATTCCTGGAGGAACTCTAAGGAAAAAATCCCATTGGAAATCCTACGAGAATTCCCCTAGTAACTTCTAGAGGAACTCCTAAAGAAATTCCTGAAGGAATTCTAAGAGGAATTCCCGGGGGAACTGCTAGAGGAATTTGTAGAAGAACTTCTGGAAGAATTCTAAGGGGAATTCCTGGAGGACATCATAGAAGAACACGTAGAAAAAAAATCCATTGAAACTTCTAGAGAAATTTCCGGAAGGACTACTAAAGAAAATCCTGAAGGCACCTTTAGAGAAATACCCGGGGGTTCTTCTGGAGGATTTTTTTGAGGAACTCTTAGAGGATTTCCCGGAGGAACTTGTAGAAAAAAAAAATCCCACAGGGAAATTCCCAATAAAACTACTCGCAGAGGATCCCCAAAGGACCGCCTAGAGAGATCCCCGGAGGAACTTCTAGAAGAACTCCTAGAGGAGATTATAGAGGATTTTTTGGAGGAACATCTTGAGGAATTTCCGGAGGAACTCCTGACGAATTCTTGAAGAAACTTCTAAAAGGATTCCCGGAAGAACTCTTGGAGGACAGCCTAGAGGAACTCTTCGAAAGATTCCTAGTAAACTTCTAAAGAAACTCCAGGAGTAACGTTTGAAGGATTTTTTTTTTCCAGAATCCCTAGATTCTTTCCATATCCATTAGCTATCTTCACGATGGTCTTCAAGAGGATCTTCGTAAATTCGATTTATTTACGAGGATAAACTCCTTCACTTTCAAAACATCGTGTTTGAGACAATCACCGGTGGAACTGAGCCGTTCCAAATTTTTGGAACTGTTATAAATTTGAACCAAAAAAAATGGATCACTGCTGAGTGAAAATGACCTGAGCGGATCCAGATGTGGACAAGAAAGACCTATTATGTCTGAAACTCAAAAATTTCACATAGATTCTTTGGAAATCCTCGAGCTACCTTAGCGGACCTAGATGTGGACAAGGAATTCCAAGTATTTAAAAAATCAAGGATTTTTCCTAGACTTTTTGAATGTCCTCAAATAAACCTTAGCCGACCCAGATGTGGGCGAGGAATTTCAAGTATTTCTAAAAATCAAACATTATTCCTTGACTTTTCAAAAACCTTCGAACCACCTAAAATAACTTAGAAATTTTCACAAATGTTTCAAACATTTTCATAGAAAACTCAAATATTCTTCAGATGTTACAAATATTCCTAAGAATCAAGAAATATTCACCGATCCTTCCAGAATCGACGGGTATGGCATATAAGATTATTAAGAAATTTGGAGCCTTCCTAAGAATTGGCACTTACAGACGACAATAGAGCTTTCGAGCAGTTTTTATTTTCTCTATGTACTTCGATGAAATATGTTATATGAATTTTAATTAAAAAAAAGTTAAATTTGTTTGTGTTTTGTTTAAGTATTGTGAAGTTTTAGTTCACTTTCTCTTAATTTTTTATTAAGTTCTTCATGCAAATTCATGCAATAAATGCAGTGTAATGAATGCAAATCAATGCATTGCTGCTAATCATCGATGGAGCATTCGAGCAACTTGCTCGAACAGCACGAAATCATTTTCATAACAACTAGGTAATTCAGCAGCTACCAAACGCACCCAACCTGCCAGGACGGCATTTGTTGATACCGTTCTCTATTGTTCTCTCATTCGCGTGCATCCACTGAGTTTAGCCGGGAGCGTCATTTTTTTTTCTCTTCTGCTGCGTTGGTATATATGAGAGAAAAAATAAAATTGAGATCGGTGTGGATCACCGTTTTCATGGTTGCCAATGGTACGGCTTCTATCATTAGATAATAGGGGTTTGATGTGCCTCAACATTTATGATTCCATGAGATGAAATCATATAGTTTTGATATAAATGTTATCACAATAAAATGCTTGATGAAACAATAGTGGAATTTTTTTCAGACGTCCAGCATTACAAGTATAAACATTGCTTATTATGTATAATTAGCCGTGCATTTTATTGCCAGTATGTAAGTATATCAATGCATATAACATCTTATACATATTCTGATTCAACTTCTTCGGAGCATCCCAACTTGGACTCACAGGCTTCTCAGATTAGTGTTTCATGAGCAATTGCACAACAAATAACTGAAAGCTTTCCTTTTCTCCTTGGATAACAACGATATTTTATGTATGAAGTTTATGTACTGATCGATTTCAGACACTTTTAGTATATTCTTGATGAATATCCGCACTTTTACTGAGTCGGTTATGTTGACATCTTTCATTATTATATTTGTTCCAATTATTTCCTTTCTCAGTGCAGATCTTGTACTACATATTCCTATGCTAAAACAAACTTGGTGACTGAGAACAAAATGAAAATCTCTGGCGATATTGGACCATATACTCATTCCAAACCTCAACATGGTCTTGATGAATACTCGTGCTTTTACCGATTTAGTTAGGTTGCATCTTTCAATAGTATATTTATTCTAATAATATTATTTCTCATTTGATTCTTCATGAGTATAAAGAATCTAAAAATGTTATGGAAAACCATTCAAATGTTTAGAATACTACACAAAACTAACCATAAACTCATTTCAAAATAATTCTGGCCACCCTGCCAACCTCGAACGGGCGGGACCAATCGCCTCTCCGAGAGAGCTAAAACGTGCTTTTCCAACGGCAACACGTGGTAATTTCAAATTTTTAACGGACGAGCTTGACCTCAGACCTTAAAGAGTGTTCCAAGGGGCTTCAGGGGCATTTCAAATTGATAACGGGAATTTCAACGGTGTTCAATTGGATTATGTAAGTTTCAGGAGTGTTTCAAGGTATTTCAAGGGCGTTTCAAGAAGTGCAAAGGTATTTTCTTAAGGGGTCTCAGGCGTTTTCACAGGGGTCACGGCGTTCAGAGTTTATTCAAAGGGATCACTGGGACTTCAGAAGCGTTTCAACCGTATAAAGCGCCCCAGAGACTCCTCTAACCCTTTTGAACCCCTCGGATTCCCCTAGAATCCCTTGAAATCCTGTGAGACCCCTTCAAACCCCTTCAGACCCCTGAAAGGCCCATGAGACATCCAGGTATCCTCTCTAAATACTCCGGGATCTCCTAAACTGCCCCTGAGACCTGGTAAAATGCTCCTGAGAACACCTGGAACGCCTCTGAGAAACCATGGAATTCTGAGCCCCTGGGATTCCCTGACACCTTCCCGCCAAAAAGCCCCTAAGACCCTCTGAAACACTCCTCAGACCTCCTGAAGTACCCTTGAATCCATCTGGAACCCTCTGGGTCCTTCTGATACTCCTGAAAAGCCATGGAACATCCATGAAACCCCCTTCAAACGATCCTGGAACTCCCAGAAGCTTCTGGAATGTCTTTGAGACCACTTGGAACGCCCTGGAACGCCCCCCAAATTTACACCAACTACCTTTCATAACTGAAAGTAATACAACGAAATTGTTAAAAATACATATTCTCAAAGCATTACTTCACTATTCAGCAGTCATGCTGTTGTATTTTGTACATTGCGTTCGAGAAAAAACTTCGCCTATTCTACACATATCAGCGTGGTGCTGGTAGCGGTGGTTAAGGAATTTCCTTTACTCTTCTGAAGCCTATAATATTTTTTTTTGTTAATATCTACAAAACTGTCGCAACAAATCATAGCTTAACTCTTTTGGAAATTACGTACTCTTTTAAGGACTAACCCAGCATTCTCTTCATGAACATAATGGAAACCGGTCCGAAGGTTTTTTGAAACTGTCTACATAGTGTCTTTTATGACTTGCTGGAGTTTTTTCAGTAATTAGTTATCCAATTTGTCTAAGCTCATTGGCAATCTTTAAATAGCCTGGATCTCTATTCCTCTAAGAAAAAACCTTCAGTTGTATTGTTCCAAGTACATCCTTGTCGAAATTTCTTTAAAAACAGTTTAATATACTCCTATACTGCATACACTCATCTTAGAATATAATCTTATGCAAACGTCAATTGACATATTTCCGGAAGGATCCTTGGGAGAGTTTGTGAAGGTATTCTCGTAAAAGCCTTGAAGCTATCACTGGATGGAACCCTTGAATTTCTGAAGTGAATCCCTGGCAAAATACTTGAAGAATTATTTTCGGAGATTTCTTGGGCATTCGGCTTGCAGTCTAAAATAATTTTCGTTGACTGAGTTCATTCAACTTTTTAATGATGGAATTCTTGGAAAAATTCTGAATTTCACAGGAATTCCTGGACGAATAGCTGGAGTGTATTAAAAAAACTCGAGGAATTTGAAATGCAATTCCTACAAGAATTCTGAAAAATGAACTGAAGAAATATCTGAAAGCGCTTTTAGCATGTAAGTACTTATATTATTATTATTATTATTACTATTTATTAACGACACTTTACCATTATTGTGGCATTCGTGTCATGTAAGCACTTATATGTTCAACCCTTTGGAAACGTCATTTTCGTCTTTCTAAACGCAACCTCGCTGGTCTAGAACACGTTTGTAAAGATCGATTTTCACGGCTGGGTTAATGTTACCCATCCTTCTCCAAAGGGTTAAAATAAGTTACCGTGACTGTAAAAAAATGGCAGGATATATTCCTGAAAGAAATCCAGAACGATTTTCTTAAGAAACTCCTTTGCCGGCGATGCAGGGGATATTCTTGAAGGATTCATGGATGGATTCCTGAACAAATCTGTGGATGAACTCCTTAAAGATTTCTCAGAGATAACTGTGATAGAATTCCTGAATGACTTTCTTGGAGAAAGTCTTGACTCCTGTATCCCTTCAAAAATATCTTGAAGTACATATTCCAATACAAATAGCTGGAGCAGTTCCTCTTTAAATCCATTAAGTAATTCAAAAAATCTTCATTTAATTCTAAAAACAAAAATCCTTGAAAATATGATGAACGGATTTCTGAAATTTCTGACCGAGCCCCTGAATATTTTTTTAAAGATCAAGAGAGGAATGTTAATAGGTTTCGACTGGATAGTTGTTGATTTTCATGGAAAATTTCGGCTTGCAGTCTAACAATTTGCGTTGATTAATTACTGATCATCGATGATCAGTAATTAATCAACGCAAATTGTTAGACTGCAAGCCGAAATTTTACAAGAGAGGAATTTCTGAAGGAATCTATGAGGAGAGCAATCCCTAAAGGAATTCCTGCAGAAATCCCTAGAAGAATTCCTGCAGGTATTCCTGGAGTAGGCTCTGTAAGAATCCCTGAAGGAATTTCTTAAAGCACACCTGGAGGAACCCCTGGTGAACTCCTGGAGGAATCCTTAGGGTAAATATTGGAGGAATCCTTGGAGAAATTTCTGAAGGAATTCTAAAGGATTCCATAGAAGAATTCAGGGAGGAATCCATGGGAAAATTTCTGAAGAAACCTATTGAGAAATTCTGGGAGGAATCCTTAGAGAAATTTCTAAAGAAATTCTTGGAAGAATCAAGGGGGAATACTTGGAAAACCCCTGGAGAGATTACTGAAAGAATCACTGCAAGAGTCCCTGAAACAATTTCTCGAGAAACTGCCTGGAGAAACTTCTGGACAATTTCCTGGCGGAATTGCAGGAGGAGTTCCTGGAGAAATCCGTAGATGAATTCTTGAGGAACTTCTGAGGAACTATTCCTGGAAGAATTCCTGGAGGAATCTTTGAATGAAATTCTGGAGTAATCTCTAGAAAAATTCTGGGAGGAATCCCTAGAGAAATTTCCGAAGAAACTCCCCCAGAAATTCTTAGAAGGATTCCCAGAGGAATTTCTGAAGGAATTCCAGGAGGATTTTCTGGAGGAATATTTGGATGAATTACTTGAGGAATCATCTGAGGTATTCCTGGATAAATCTCTGGAAGAATCCTCAGAGGAATCCCTGAAAAAAATTTTAGAGAAGAAGTTCCTGGATAAAATCCTGGAAGAATTTTCGAATTTGGAAAAAATCCAGGAGGAACTACTGAAGAAATTCTTGAAAGAATTTCTGAAGGAATCCCTTGAGGAATATCTGGATCAATTTCTGGAGTAATTTTTGGTGTTTTTGGGGTTTTTTTTGGGTTTTTGGGTGATTTTTTTAAGAAATCCCTGGTAGATTTCCTGGAGGATTCCTGAAGAAATCCTAGGAGGAATTCCTATGGGAGAAATTCATGCTGGAATCCCTGGAGACATTCTTGGAATAATGCCTGTATAAACTCCTGGAGGAAGATTTCCTGGAGAAATTGGCGTAGTAATTTCTGAAAGAATTTCTGGATCAATTCCTGGAGGAATTTCTGCAGGAATTCCAGGGGTAATTCCTGGTGGAATTCCTCAAGATAATCCCTACAGAAATCCCTGGAGGAACTCCTGGAGAAATGCTAGGATTATATTAGTATTAGTATTAGTATTAGTAAAAGAATTCCTGGAGGAATTTCTAGGGCAATCCCTAGAAAATTCTTTAGAGGAGCTCGTGAAGGAATGCCCGGAGGAACCCCTGGAGAAATTCTTGGAGACATCCAGAATTCCTGGAGAAATCTCTAGAGAAATTTCTGGAGAAATCTCCAGAGGAACTACTGGAGTAATCCCTGGAGGAATCCGTAAAGAAATCCCTGAAGGAATATCTGGAGGATCTTCTTGAAGAATCACTGGAAAATTTTTAGGTAGATTCCCTGGAGGAATCCCTGAAAGAATTTCTGGAGCAATCCCTGGTAGAATCTCTAGATGAATTCCTTGAGGTATCTCTAGAGAAATACCTGGAGAAATCTCAGGAGGAATTTTTAGAGAAATTCTTGAGAAATCTCCAGAGGAACTCCTGGAGGAATCCCTGCATAAATACTATGTAGATTGCCCGGAGGAATCCTTGGAGAAATCCCTGGAGGAATTTCTGGAGGGTTTTCTTGAAGAATCACTGGATAATTTTTAGATAGAATTCATGAATGAATTCCTGGAGATACTCCTGGAGAAATCCCTGGTAAAAACTATGGAGGATTTCTACAAGAATCCTTGAGAAATATCCAGAGGAATTCCTGGAGGAATCCCTGCATAAATTCCATGAAGAATTTCTGGAGGGTTTTCTTGAAGAATCACTGGAGAACTTTCAGGAAAAATCCCTGGAGGAATTCGTGGAGGAATCCCTTGTGGTATCTCTAGAAGAATTCCTTGAGGTATCTCTATAGGAATACCTGGAGGAAGCTCTGGAGAAATTCCTAGAGGAATCTCGTGAGGATTTTTTAGAGGAATTCCTGGACGAATCCCAGAAGGAATTCACAGAGGAATCCTGGAACAATTCCTGAAGGATTCCTGAAGAAATCCACAGATCAATTTCTGAGTGAATCTCAGAAGAAGTTTTTAAAGAAATGGAATGAAGTTTGGATGAAGTTTTGAAGAAATTGCTGAAATGCTTGAGTAAATCCTGAAGGAATCCTAATAAGAGTACGTAGAGGAACTATTTGAGGAATCCCTGTTGCAGTTACTGAATCTCTGGAGAAGTTCCTTAAGAAACCCCAGGGGGATTTTGGAATCAATGCCTAGAGGAATTCCTAAGGGAATATTTTAACAGTTCCTGGAGGAGTTTCTGAAAGAATTTCAGGAGGAGATCTTCGAGGAGGCCCAAGAAGAGTGCTTGGATCTCTCTCTCTCTCTTCTTGGCGTAACGTCCTCATTGGGACAAAGCCTGCTTCTCAGCTTAGTGTTCTATGAGCACTTCCACAGTTATTAACTGAGAGCTTCCTTTGCCAGTGACCATTTTGCATGCGTATATCGTGTGGCAGGCACGAAGATACTCTATGCCCAAGGAAGTCAAGGAAATTCCCTTTACGAAAAGATCCTGGACCGACCGGGAATCGAACCCGTGACCCTCAGCATGGTCATGCTGAATACCCGTGCGTTTACCGCCTCGGCTATATGGGCCCTTCTAAGAGTGCTTAGATGCATTTTTTAAATAATTCCGGAAGCTGTTCCTGAATGAATCACAGAAAAAAATCTCGGGTGAATCCTTGGAGGAATTCTTGGAGAGTTTTCTTCAATCCATCAAATTTGTAGCAATGATGCACATATAATAGGTTGACAAACAGTCAAAGTTTGGGAATTTTTTATGCATTCTATGAAAAGTTACAGCATGTTGAACTTTTTTAGGAGAGAAAAAAAAGTTGCCTATCCCAAACATTTTGGCCACTCCCTGTACTTAGCTGAAATATTTCCTTTTGTAGCTTTGCACAATTGTAATCTAATCAAATCTAATCTAGTTCTTGCACATCCAGTATTGAAAAGCATCCTGAAAAAATCCTTGAAATTCATGAAATCGAGAATTAAAAAGAATCATCTTCCACATGTTTAAATCGATTTTAGATGACAAAAAATGATATTTGGATCAAAATCAAAACTTTGGGTATTAGAGGGTTAAAAATACACGGACACGTTCAATTCTGAGGTCTCTTCGCTCTTTGAAGGAAGCACGACACTAGACAACGGACTAGCATGCAACGCCCAGTGGCACAGCCAAAAACTATTCGTGACAGCTGCGGTGGGAATCGAACCCACGCTTCTCAGCACGATGTGACTAAGTGATTGGTGACACTAGCCGCGCGGCCACGAAGCCACACACTTAAATATTCTACATACACGAGTTGAAAACTATTTTGAAGCGTGGATCTTTTTCTGACAGATTCTCTATGATTAATGGCAATCAAAAGTATAAACTACAGCTAGGTAAGTCAGTAGGTCACTTCAATCCTATTATTCAACTACACAACTATCTTGAACCTCAAGAAGCCGCCGCACACCGTCAGCTTCAGGTAGGTACCGACCAACATTAGTTAAAGTCTTTTCCAGCCCATGTGCCATTTGCCACAACTAATTAAAACTTTGCCATTTACAATCTCCTATCGTCGGTGCGTAAGACGACCCTTTCCTCTCCGTCGCGCAGTGCACCATGAAGAGTTCCCTTCTGTTGAATACCACCCAACAACATTCAAATGTTTTAAACGAAACCAATTCTCGGAAAGCATCGTAAACTGGGTGGTTAAAGTCAGCTGAGAAGCTCAACTTGGAGTCAGGTTGCAGAAGAGTGATTGCAATTAAAATTACGCTTCAGCAAGCGATGAAACACCATTCCGCTCTGCTCGATGGTCCCCTGCCCGGCCCATTTCCCCCGGATGGGTGGTGAGAAACGTTCATCCGTCAGCCATATAATGGGTGAAAAGCGTTTCCTGGAGCTGCAGGAAGTAATTCCCGATGAATTATTCCATTTTCAAGCGGCTGGGTACTTATAATTATGCCGTTTTCGAGCTCGTTATCTCGATATTGATTATCAGCGGGTGAGAGTGACTCCTGCCTGCTCTGCCGGCTGGAAAGTCGGTCAGGAGGGCCGACCAGTTTACTCATCATGGAGTAATGTAGTTGCTAGATAGGTGTGAAATAATAAATACCTCATAAAATGCGATAAAATTTACATTTCCCCCAGTCGGTGATAGCCGTTCGGTCAGCCAGCAGAGGGTGGCTAGGTGGAGGCCAGGTTTGCCCTCAGACAGATAAATAAAAACATAATCATCCGCCAGTGACAGGAGCGATGAAAAATAATAATAGCCATTGGCATGAAAGCTGCCATTATCGTTGCTCGAGCTGCCATAATCAGGCTCATTTGAGAAAATTGAACCCTGCTGGGCGGTAGTGGTAAAAAAAGCGAAGGTTAGTTGGTACATGTTGCCACCGCTGTTGTTGATAATGACAACGATAACGGTGATAAGTGTGGGGGCTTTCCATGAACGGCTTTTTTGCGTCCCCTGCCTGTGACTTCCGACCGAACCGACTCGAGCCATCATTAGGCTGGCTATCAGATGGCTATCTTGTTCGTGCTGGGCTGGGATCGCGCAATTGACAGGGACATGAAATGGGGCTCAATTTAAATTGGATCATCGTGGTGTCGGGCGACCGCGACGTTCCTTTCAATAGGACGGCATGGCGGTGAAGTGCAGTGACTTTAATTCAAAGTGTTTTACGTTCACCTGGTTGATTGTACCATTTGCACTGAGGACATCGTTATGAACCACCAATTTGGGTAGAAATTAGGAACAGTTGGAAATTAAAATTCAGCAAGAAGATTTTAACGAAATCCGGATCTGGGAGACCGAACAGCTAGCGAAGCAGTGGAACGAAAGGCGTCATTCTACTAGAAGGGCGACAAGCTTCCGAGCGATCACAATTCTGAGTGCCGCATACAAAGTGCTATCCCAGATCATCTTTAGTCCTCTTTCACCCAAAGTAAATGAGTTTATGGGAAGTTATTAAGTCAGCTTCGTCGACGGCCACTCGACAACGGATCGGGCCTTCTCCCGCACGGTGGATCCTCATTTCCTCCCGCAAATTCTCCAAAAATGATCTGAATACAGGGTCCCAATGCACCTTCTTTTCAATGACTTCAAGACGGCATATGACCGCACAGGCTTCTCCAATGGTTCATTAGAAGTGGTCAAATACAAAAATGAATCTAACTCATGCATGCGACACATCGCATAGCGGGTTTTTCGATAACCAGATGAAAGGTTGATTTAGAACCAGAAGTGTGAGAAAGTGGAGACAATTCGTAGCAGGTTCAGGAGCGTTTTCGGGGTTTTCATTGGGTTTCAGGGGTGTTACATGGAGTCCGAGGGAGTTTTAGGGGGGTTTTGGAGGCATTTCAAGAAGCTTCAGAAGGATTTCAGAGACGTTGCAGAGGCATTACTTGGGAGTTTTCGGAGGTTTTAGAGCAGTGGTCACCAAAGTGCGGCCCCCTCAAGCAGGTTTTGTGCGGCCCGCGAACTGGTTTTGAAATGCATTGGAAAGTGGCTCATTCAAAAAAAAAAAACCCCATGACAATCAGAAATTTCACAATATTTTAATACTTTCATGAGAATTACTAAACTTTGCCAATATCTTCATTTTCACTAGGAATATGATGATTGAAAGTTTTACAAACCGTGAAGGCTTCAGTAATCCGACGTATTATACTCAAATTTTGTAATTTTTGTACTTTTTTTTTAATTATGTGCAAAAAATATACGAAACAGTGATTATTTTAGAAAACTAAACAAAACCTAAAAACTTTGATAGGGTAAGAAATCAAGCTTTGAACTAGTCAAATTGTAATCTTAATTTGAACCATTTCAAAATTAATTAAAACGACGTACTATTCAGGCAAATATTGTCCCGAAAAAGATGTTAAACAGCTTTCGTAATATAACCTGATAACATGGGCTTTAAAAGCATCGAAAAATGCGTTTTTGTCATGGAAAACAGGCAATTGAAAAATCACTGTGATTTCACCCATTTCCCCCAAGAGAAAGCACATTTTCGGTGCACTCGTACATCTCATGCATTGTATCACACGCAATATGTGAACACGTCAAATGAAAGCTTATTTATCGTAGAATCGACCAATTGAATAATATTCCGCATTATTTGTCATAAAATTATTAAATTTAAGTGATTCTTACTTGGAGAATGTTATCTTAAGTTGAACCATTTGTAATCTAAATTTGAACTAGTAAACGGGGGTGAGCTTCTAGTGTTGGCCTGTAGATTGCGCTAGTAGTTGCTTTGTTTACTCTTGGGGGATGAAAAAATCCAAATTTAGTTTCCAAATTCCTAAAGAATTTCGAACATTCTAAGTTGAGATTCCACTGCCTAATGAAAAATAGGTATGAGAATTAGCAGATTCATGTGATTTTTCATTGTTTAGCATGGAATTGGCTGTTTTGTGAGTTACTCGAGCTGCTGCCGCCAGTAGTTCAAATTAAGATTAAGACCACTTGAAACCCCCTGGGACCCCGTGAAATGTTTCTTAGACCAGCTGGAAACATTTCCCTCAAACCCCCTGGCACCCATTTGAGTCCCCTGGAACCGCCAAAATTCCCCTTACTTCTCTTTAGACCCCGTGAAATCT
Source organism: Aedes albopictus (assembly GCF_035046485.1). NCBI lineage: Eukaryota > Metazoa > Arthropoda > Insecta > Diptera > Culicidae > Aedes > Aedes albopictus. The sequence goes on along the minus strand of NC_085138.1, from coordinate 295,943,786 downwards.
CCCTGAGATTTTTCGTAAATATCGTGAGTGTGATAAAAATTTCGTCAAAATCATTGTTATAGATGAAGTATTTATGCTTTTTGTCATTGCTTTCAGCTCTAGGCAGACTCACTGCATGCAATGTGCAGAAGAATATGCGGCTGAGTGTCGAAAGCTTCTGAGGCTGTTAAGGAAGATTATTGTGTGGACGACTGCCTCGAAATCGTCGATACGATTAAAGAAGATGTTTCTTCTGTCTAAAACTCTGGATTTCTTATTCAACATTGGATGATAAATTTTCCGAAAGTGCTGCTGAGGATTGGTGAGAAGAATATGAAGTTAGTCAAGACATTTACAATGGATAATGGTATCAACCAGAAAAGGGTGTTGGAATTGCTTTGGTAACCACAAGAAGATATACAGGTCGGACTAGATTACACAAGTTTACAAAATTAAACGAAAGTCGTGAACTTCTGTCAACGACCAAAATTTTTGAAGCACAATTTGGTGCTGATTTTGAAACAGATCTTCAAAAAAATTTAAGTAGAACAGTTTTTGAGTTTTAGCCCAATATTGAGTTTTGCAACTTTTCAAAATATGTAATTTACTAAAATTCAAATATATTGCGTTTGTTCAACCAATTTTAAATCTTTTTCCATAAATTAAAAGCTGAATACAATACCATTCGATCATCTGAAAACAGGTTTTTCGTCAGAATGATAAAATTCAAGATAAGAGTCGAGACTCTTATAAGATCACTGGTCGGGGGCGCAATAGGAATCCGCTTAATAGGAGACTAAGAGCTTATGGGATTTCGGCTTTTTGGGGGTGTGGCCTATTATCTCGGGTGTGTTAAGAGTTAGCACAATACTTTATTTGGCAAAGTTTTAGGGCTTGATAAGATCTACCATTTAGAATTTTGGATCATATGATTAGTTGACAATTTGGCCGCTAGAGGGACCATCAACAGTTTGATTGCACTACAGGAACCATATCATTGACAACCTGACGTTACGATATGCGACAGCTCAAAACCCTGATAATTTGGAAGGATAGTGTCTTCGGGAAAGTTGTTGGGTACGCCAACAACTTACTGACGATGAGTTGCGAAGTTCGAAATTCCTCCACTGGGCGGCGCTAGTGAGCAAGTAAATTTTCAAAACCTCATATCTCAGAATCCAGATAACTTAGAAAGTTGGTGTCTTCGGCAAAGTTGATCAGTATGACATAAACTTACATACAAATAAACACTTGTTTCGCAATTCTGCCACTAGGTGGCGTTTACCGGGTTTTATCGGGTTTTTCGCCTTTTTTTTGGGGTTTAGTGTCGTTCCCTCCGATAACTTAGAAAGTTGGTATCTTTGGAAAAGTAGGTCAGAATGATATAAACTTACATAAAAATTAACACTTGTTTCGCAATTCTGCCACTAGGCGGCGCTAGTGAACTTGCAAATTTTAGAAATCTCATAGCTCAGAGTCCTGATAATTTAGAAAGATGGTGTCTTCAGCAAAATTGATTAGTATGACATAGACTTACATAAAACGGAAACCTTGTTTCGCAATTCTGCCACTAGGCGGCGCTAGTGAACTTGAAAATTTTAGAAATTTCATAGCTCAGAATCCTGAAAACTTAGAAAGTTGGTGTCTTCGGCAAAGTTGATCAGTATGACATAAACTTACATAAAAATAAACACTTGTTTCGCAATTTAGTGGCAGAATTGCGAAACAAGTGTGGTGGTGTTTACCGGGTTTCATCGTCTTTTTCGACTTTTTTTGGGGTTTTTCGGCTTGGCATAACTAGTGTCGCTCCTTCCGATAACTTTGAAAGTTGGTATCTTTGGAAAAGTTGATTAGAATGACATAAAATTACATAAAAATTAACACTTGTTTCGCAATTCTGCCACTAGGCGGCGCTAGTGAACATGCAAATTTTAGAAATCTCATAGCTCAGAATCCTGAAACGCCACCTAGTGGCAGAATTACGAAACAAGTGTTTAATTTTATGTAAGTTTATGTTGTACTGATCAACTTTGCCGAAGACACCAACTTTCTAAGTTATCGGAATTCTGAGATAGGAGGTTTTGAAAATTTACTTGCTCACTAGCGCCGCCCAGTGGAGAAATTTCGAACTTCGCAACTCATCGTCAGTATTTAAGGTGAACCATCAAGAAATCCCATTGCAATTTTGCAAACAAACTTTAGAGGCACAAATCTGACGAACAAGGCATCTAGAGTAGTGTGCGGTAGTTCGGCAGCAGCAAAGCTTCGCGCGCTGGCTTTGCTAGATTTTTGCGAATTTTTTTTTCTCTTCTGCGGGGCTCTGACGACGGGACGAGTGTGCGTGGGCGCGCCGTGGTTCGAGTCGGTTCCGAATTTTTCGCTTCCCATCGGCGCTAGTTTCCAGTTCACTTTTAGTTGATTATAAATATTTTCTTTCATTTTTTGCATTTACACAAAAGAGTGAAAAATATTCGGGTTCGCCGGTCAAGAAAAAATCCGGGCGCCGACAAGTGAGTCGCGTTCAGTGTATTTCTGTGTGGAATAGACTAAAGGTTTCTGCTCTCTAGTGGAGTGGAGACGCGCGATAGAATTTTCTTTTTGGCTAGTTCTTGCGTCGAAAAGTGGTCGATTGTTAACGGCGGTTTGTGTATATTGATCCATTGTCAAATCATATCACCAACCATAGGTGACCCCCGGACTGACAATGTACCTTACCCTACTAACAAAAAATTCCTTCCTGAGACAAACGTGGTGATGCAGCGAGTCGCGGTCTTTATAACAACGTTTGTCTTACTAACATTCCCTTCCATCCTCGATGACTGTAAGGACGTGGCCGGCGCCGTTATTGACCTTATTAAAGTTGAGAGCTCTCGAACTGTGTACATTGAGAATAGTAAGCTAGTCCTAAGCCCTATTCATTGGTTCCTTGTGCAATTTCGATTGCTCTGGTCAATCACGGAGTAGCAACTACGAATTGAGCGGTCATCTATGCTCATGCTCATGCTCATGCTCAAATCTGACGAACAAGGCATCTAACCAAACCGCGTTTGTTTATTCTGGCTTTACTCACTTGAAAAAAGAGGCAGCTTTTCCAAACCGACCGCTTTTGTTTACGAATTGTTAAGATTGGTGCTCTTGAAAACGTGAGTAGGGGTCCACGTCGGTCATTGTGACAGCCATATTTGTATTCTCTGAAGTTTCTCCTTAAGTTATTGGCGTACCCAACAACTTTTCCGAAGACACTATCCTTCCAAATTATAAGGGTCTTGAACTGTCGCATATCGTAACGTTTGCTTGACAACCTGATATGGTTCCTGTAGTGCAATTTGGCATCAAACTGTTGATGGTCCCCCTAGCGGCCAAGTCGCCAACTAATCATATGCACCAAAGTTCTAAATGGTAGATCTTATCAAGCCCTAAAACTTTGCCGAAGGAAGTATTGCGTTAACTCTTAACACACCCGAGATAATAGGCCACACCCCCAAAAAGCCGAAATCCCATAAGCTCTTAGTCTCATATAACGCTTACCCGTGTCTAGTAGGAGTTCGTTTAACAGGAGTCCGTTTAATAGGAATTCGTTTAGTAAGAGACTCGACTGTATTGGCGAGTTTTAGGGGCAATTTTCTTAAATTTTAGCAAAATTCTTAAAATTTTTTGAAGAAATGTTTTTTTTTTCAATAAAAAAAAACAATTTAAAAATTCTTTCTCGACGTTTGTTTGACATATCATATGTGGGCGAGTTACAGTTAAAATTTCAGCTCAATCGGAGCATTGATTACGGAGAATGAGATGTTTGAAGTGAACAACTTTGCTTAAAAATGGAACAAAAATCGATTTGAAATCATCAACCTTGTATGGAAAGTCGAAAAAATTTCCGCTCTACTGTAATTTTTTTTCTTTCGCGTTTTAGAACTCAGGGCATAATTCTACACCAAAAATGATCATCAGCTTACCGAGTTTAAAAATGCTGTAAACTAGTGTTATCCGGAGTCACATTCTGAAATATTCCAAACCAGTCTTGCGAATAATCGCGACCATCACGAGACAATCACTTGAACCGCCTTCTGGAGTCACCCTTCCCAAGGTGATACGAACCAGCGAGCATGTCACGCCTGGAATAACAAACATGTTGTGGGCTCCACCCTTCGCCGCTTTGCAGCGATAGCAGTTGCTGAGTATGCTTCAGGCGGGTTGCTAGACAATCAATCTCTCTGAGCAACGATGCATAACGGGCGAAGTGAGAGCGTTTGCCGTAGCCAGGGCGAACTGCGTGGTGCGCTCAATGTGTGCGTTTAAACTGAACTATGCAAAACGAATAGGATTTATGACGTAGTACCGTGCTTGTGATAAAACACATGCATAGTTTTACATGCTGTTGCGCGTGCATCTGCTTGAGGCCACGGAGAGAGTCATGACACTCACATGAGCCGTATCCAAGTCAAGATGATTGTAGCAAAACAAGGGTGACCGGGTGACTATGATGGGATTCTGTCTTTTCTGGTGTAAGCGACTGTAGAGCGAGCGAATCAGAAACCGCAGAGACAGGGTGATACAAGTTTTGTGTTTATCAACTTTTTTGTGACTTGTACGCTGATGCTTCGCGACACTGTTCCAAACCACTATCTTGAAAACGAAATTCTGTATAAAGCTGACATTTTGGCATTATGTCAAACCAACTTTGATTAGTTATCCGTGAAATTATCAGCTTTCCACAGTATTCCGTTGTATAAATATGTATATGACAAGTTCCAAAACACAACTCCGGATAATCGAGTCCGACCTGTACTTGTATTCTTGGCAACGGTTCGAAAAATTCTGCAATATCTAATAGTTGTTTCGGCAAGATATGCTGATAGAATGTACAGGCGCGATGAACCAGTGATGAATCATATCATCGATCAATGAAAATTTTTAAAAGCATCATATGCCCACCATGACGTCATCGGAGCGAAACTGGAAGTATTTCCTCACTTTTTGGTTTTTGATTTTTTATTAAATAACGAAGCAATATTTTCAAAATCGGTTTTCGTGCACATGTAGAGTATGGGTCAAGGTATCTTCTGATTTTTTTTTCGTAGTGGAAAAAGTCTTTCGTTTTTGCAGAAACCATTTTTGAACGAAATTTCACAAAAAAATGGTTTTTGAAAAAACGGAAAACTTTTTCAACACGAAAAAAATTCAGAAGATACACTGATCCATACCCTACATGTGTACGAAAACCGTTTTTGAAAATATTGCTTCGTTATATTTAAAAAAATCAAAAACTGAAAAAATGAGGAAATGCTTCCAGTTTCGCCTTAATAACTAATTTCCTGTATAACTTAGCAACAACCTGGTATATAGTTCTTCAGAGCAACAGGTAAATAGTCAATGATCACCTGTTTTTTTGATAAAGATTTGTATTCACAACGTTAGCACTGCTGAGTTGAAGCTTTTAGAACACTCTTAGAAAAAAATCATGTAAATTTAAGTTCACTTGGATGCACATAAAAAAACGGCCCGTTTGACACGAATTTACATTTTCTATCACAAATAAAGTCGAGCTAGCAATCACTAGAGCCGAAGCGAGAGATAAAACATATGTAAGTGAAATAATGAACTGGATTCGAACTCTGGTCCGCTGATTGGGAGGCATGTACTATACCTCTCGGTTGTATCATCGAGTTGTGAGATAAACGATAAATGCAAACTTGTTTCTACCTATATGGTCAGATAGATTTGTTGACATCTTGTGCAACCAACTCGAACATACATGATGGATGTAAAATTGAGTCAAACTTGCCATTCAGTCATGAAATGTTTACGTACGTTGATGGTTTACGTCACGTGTAAATTCCTAATTTTTTAAGGGGCTGTCCATAAACCACGTGGTCATTTTTTTGGGACTTCTCAACCCCCCCGCGTGGTCATTAGTCCATACAAATTTTTTTTTTTCGTCCATACAAAATGGTCATTGACCGTACCCCCCCCCCCCCCCCTCATGACCACGTGGTTTATGGACAGCCCCTAAGAGTGAAGCTTTAGACTACTAGGTAACTCTTCCTTCCATAAATTTGTACAAGAGCATGATTATTCACCGATGCAGACAGATGGCTGACTTTTCCGAAACCGTCTTGATTAGTTCAGCTTCGATAACTCAAAATGGTTGAAAAATTAGTATTGATGGTGTGGGCTCGAACTTGGCTTTTCATTCCGCAGAATGGTTATCTGTTCTGTGGCTTAGTTGGTTAAAGTGCCGGTCTAGCGAATACGGAGTCGTGGGTTCAAATCCGCGAATCCAGAACGCGATTTTTTTGACAAATTCATTTCTTAATTTACTGATTGATAACATTCTCTGTCTTCTGAATTCAAGTTTTCCAAATATGATATCTACCTTCCTGTCCTTGATTTGACAATGTTTTGGACGTGGGTTCTTTTCCGTTCTCTGTTTCTATGATGTGTTTCTATGATCTATGATGTATAATCACGGTCTTGGTCAACTGTGGTTACGTTCTCCACGCTGTTCAGATTTCCATCTAAGCTGAGTGCTGCTTACATTTAACAATCACCTATCGTCCGTCTCATAGTCTCATAGCCTCGTCTTGTACATTTCGGCTTGTGAGAGCCTTTGTGGGATGCGTGGTAGAACTTCCACGTTTCATGAGAACGGTAAAGCAGTTCAGTTTTCTCGTACTCCACTTCTTCTATACAGCTTGTTTTTTTTTTGTTCTGGTTGAGATGGGTCCATGTCTATGCTTACATGTCTTTTGTATCGTTTAACGTTCTGTATTCGTTCAAGTATTACTGCCAGCACTTTGTTCTTCGGCTCAAAAATCGTTTATCACTTCTCGCGAATTAATAGCTCTATCGCATTCAATCCACGTACACAACGCCAACTGTGCTCTTAGTTGTGTTGTTAATGATTGTTTTGATTATATTCTAGTAGTTCTTCTGATGACCTCAAGATTCTTTGTATGTATAAGGACAATATCAAATTGATTCTGCAGCCGCATCAAATTGTAACCATCAGGTTGTGATCACAGTTGATATTAGCGTCATGATTGGTCTTGGTTCCGATAATATCTTAGATCAATTTGTGATTCCGTTTGCTGGAATGATCTCCAGGTGTAACGATATGGAAGGATGTGTTTGAAAAAGATGGCAACGTATGGTCATGTTCTAAGAGGCGGCGAAGTCGTTGGAAGCTAGTGGGCGCTGAACTTTCAAAACATAATTCCCCTAACTCAACGGAGGTCCATAGTGCACAGTTGAGCTTATGATCTTTTACTGGACACTTGTATGATTTCCCCCTTTTTTTTACATATTTTTCTTGAATTACGAATCTTACGACTTACAAGATTGGTGATGCATATTTGTTCCATTAATTCCATATTCCATTTTCGTTGAAAAATTTACCTGAAAATAGGAAAAAAATGAAAATAATTACCAACTTTGTTAAACATGCGTCGTATTTCCTGTGTTTAAATTCTGGTACGCTGCTTATAATAAAATTTTATTATTTTTACAATATATTTTAATGGTGTGCTTCTAACGTATCATGTAAAAGGTTGATCCATATCGGCTCAATTTACTTTAAGTAGGTATATTACATCCAAAAACCTCACAACACTTCCACCCCCATAAAATGTTATGCATTCTATCTCGAAGGTCGTCTTGGTTCTTCAAGAGTCCATAGGTTCACTTTCTTGCCAAAGCATCAAATTTCCCCCACAGAGATTCAACCCACACAAAACAAAAGAAATTCATCGGACATTTCTCGGAAGAATTTTCCAACCTTCACATAGGGGATTCTTTTGCCAACTTTGTCATTCTTTATAAGCTAGGAGCGGTTTGAAAAACTCTTTCTCGTGACTTTTATCCTGCGCCAATAAACTTTTTTTTCTCCGAGGTTGAAAGTGAACGAACCTAATGGAAAAAGAATGAAGTTTTTATTTCAAGGTAGACGCGAAGAAATTCACAGAAAAAAGTGCTTGCATAAAATTTTGCCTACCAATATGACTTGGAGACAATTGAGGAAGAAGAAAAAATAATTCAAGTTTTTGATGTTTTGCTTCCTCAAGGTAAAGGCAATCTTCAATTTAGTATTACAATGTGCTTATAGTCGGTTGAGGTTGAAAGAAAACATTACTTTTTAACAGCAGATATCTATATACGTGAAAGTGTTAATACAACGCCAAACAGAGAATCAAATCCCGTCCCAGTTAGCATCTCACGAGAAATCTGATCGATTCGTCAACCGCCATCAGAAACCCTTCAATATTGGCACAGAGGGTGAACGAAGGGTTTGATATTAAAACCGACAAGTTTGGTAAACCCCCTTCACAGAATATTGCAATGAAACATCTGCCCGGTAACCTCTGCCCTTTTAAGAAATTAAAGTTCTCGAAAGCACTCCCGGATTACGTTTACTGCTGCTCCAGATGATGCGGGCTACGACCGAACCTAGGACAAGGCAACCTCGGAAAATCATCTCGTCGACTGTGAAATATGGAATCCAATTATAAACTTTCAAGCGCATTTCCACCCTCTCTCGCTGGCTGCTGCCATCCCGAGAACTCGATCAATTTCTTCGTTATCCACCATTATTGTCCCCCCAAAGCCGGAATATGTATCGATTCCAATCGTTTTCGTTCACCGCTGTTACTTCTTGACTACGACGACGACGACGACGACGTCATAGAGCGGAGCGCAGCATTCTGTTGCAAAACCATCATTGACTGTCGCTTCCCCTAGGGCGGGCGAGGGACTACATTTTCGATGTTCTCCAGTTTCGTGTCACTCACTCAAGGTTCACTTCGGGAATGGGGAAAAATATGTTGCGCAAAACTTTGGGAGCCTCACTCTTCTTCAGCTACCAAGTCAACCACAAAGTAGCGAAGCGGAGAAAAAATATCGAAAGAAATTTTTACCCTTTCTTATTTGCTGTTGACGCAGCCTGTTGAATGCAACCATAGTATGCATTGTGTGCAGTGACCATAAGTCACCATTGAAATGCGATACAATAAAGAATAACCAATTGTCATACAACATACATTTATTTGAGTTGGGCTTATTTATCAACAAGGTCCTTCAAGGGTTAATTTCCGCGATACAACCACCGCCGAGTAAAACAATCACATTTAAGACAAGACATGAATAACAATAGTACTCCACAATACTCGGTTTGTGGCTGCCGCTCTCCATCCTCGGTCGCGCCCAATGCTCGCCAGGACACGCTCCACCTGGTCCACCCATCGTGCTCTCTGCGCTCCACGCCTACTTGTGCCAACCGGATCAGTGGGAAACACCAGCTTTGCTGGGTTGTTGTCCGGCATTCTTGCAACATGCCCTGCCCACCGTATCCTTCCGGCTTTGGCCACCTTCTGGATGCTGGGTTCACCGTAAAGTGCAGCGAGCACGTGGTTCATCGTCCTTAGCACGCGTCGCTCGAAAACTTCGAGTGCTTGCAGGTTCTCCTCGAGCATAGTCCACGTCTCGTGTCCGTAGAGGACCACCGGTCTTATTGGCGTTTTGTACATGATGCATTTGATGCGTGGGTGTATCTTTTTAGACCTTAGCTTCCTCTGGAGCCCGTAGTAGGTCCGACATAAGCTGATGATGCGCCTTCGAATTTCAGGCGGGTGTACAGCTTTTCCACCGTTCCAAATATTCTGGCGATGCTGTCCATGTCGTCCGCAAAACACACAAATTGGCCGGATTTTATGAAAATTACACCTTCCAGAGCGATGTTGAAGAGTAGACACGAGAGTCCGTCACCTTATCGCAGTCCCCGGCGAGATTCAAATGAACTGGATCGTTCACCCGAAACCCTTACACAGTTTTGCACACCGTCCATCGCTGCTTTAATCAGTCTAATCAGCTTCACAGGAAAGCCGTTTCGTCCATGATTCTCCATAGCTCTGCGCGGTCGATACTGTCGTATGCCGCTTTGTAGTCGCTTTGAAGAACATGAGGTGCGTAGGGACCTGGTTTTCACGGCATTCCTGGAGGATTTGCCGTACGGTGAGGATCTGGTCCGTTGTCGACCGGCCGTCGATGAAGCCGGCTTGATAATTTTCCACCAACTCAATCGTTTTAGGTGACAGACGACGGAAGATGATCTGGATAGCACTTTGTAGGCATAAATACACCAAAATCTCCATTTAAGTTAAATCAATTTAGATCCCTTAACGTTCGATTACGTTACCTAAATGGAACCGGATTGTGTTCAGAGCAGTTAGAATATTTAAGATTAGGGATAAGGTTGGTTTACGCGAAAAAAGTAACGAGTGGAGTTAAAAGGAGTTTAGGGCGTATCCAGGGGAGAGTGATCAGGGGGTTTGGGACCTTTAAAGGTTAACCAAAAAACTAAGTGATCAAATCTACATGTATAACTTGTGTGCTCAAGCATGATTTAATGAAAGTCGTGCATCTGTCTGCTGACAAGTGGTAAGTTCAATGTTTGTTTAAGAATCTCTTAGAGCTCTCTTGAGTATGGATCTCGGATCTACAATCGTAAACATGCTGGAACGTTTTGAATCTCTTCTGAAACCGTCTGAAACGTTTACGGAACGTTTCAAAGCGCCGAACCTCCGTGTAACGCACCTGAGACCCTTGGAAATCAGCGACGACGCCTACGTAGCGCTAGCGTAAAGCCTCTTAAACGCGCCCAATATCATCTGAAGCTTATAAAAATGCCTTCGAAATCCCCCTTAAACGCCATCGGACCCCATATATCGCAACTGAGACCCTTTGAAGACCACAGAAACGTCTCTGACACCGCTCACCCCCTCCTGAAACTTCCTTGAAAGCCCTCTGAGCTCCCTTCTTAAACTTCTTTGCAACCTTCAAATTCGTTAAGGTAATAAACTGAATCCATATAAGTAATGAACTCGATTAAGTAAAGGCACGGTAAAGGCTGGGTATGCTGCGCAATTCAGATCCCATTGTGATCCACTAGCCTCTGCCCAGCAACTCCTATCTCTACCTCCACGTGGTACCGGCCGGAAACTATGAGCAACCTTAGGGAAGATCGGGTAACCAACCCCGGTGGGAACTTTGGTCGCAGGCTGACAGGGAAGGAGGGGTTTGCTTCGGCAAACCTGAGCGTCTGTTCTCCAGGAGGAGCGCCTCACAACAGCGTCTGATCCCCATGTTAGGGGCGGCTGATCTACGTCCGAGTGCCAGGGAAGGACTCTAAGCTCAACTGTGCACTATGGTTCTCCGGAAAGTAGGGGGTTGGTGTCGGTTAGGGGCGGCTGATCTACGTCCGAGTGCCAGGGAAGGACTCTAAGCTCAACTGTGCACTATGGTTCTCCGGAAAGTAGGGGGTTGGTGTCAGGCCCTACGAACCAGCCGTAAAAAACCATTGTAACGGAAAATCAGCAACAGAATAATACGAACCGAGACCAACGGCAACGACCCCAGCGAACAAAAAGGATTTGCGATTGGAAACTCGGTACGTGGAACTGCCGATCCCTCAACTTTGGGAGCACCCGCATACTCGACGATCTACTGAAGGACCGCGGGTTCGGCATCGTAGCGCTGCAGGAGGTGTGTTGGACAGGATCCATGGTGCGAACGTTTAGAGGTAATTATACCATCTACCAGAGCTGCGGCAATACACGCGAGCTGGGAACAGCTTTCATCGTGATGGGCGATATGCAGAGACGCGTGATTGGTTGGTGGCCGATCGACGAAAGAATGTGCAGGTTGAGGATCAAGGGCGGCTTCTTCAACTTCAGCATAATAAACGTGCACAGCCCACACTCCGAAAGTACTGATGATGACAAGGACGCATTTTAGGCGCAGCTCGAACGCGAGTACGATCGCTGCCCAAGCCACGACGCCAAGATCATCATAGGAGATTTGAACGTTCAGGTAGGCCAGGAAGAGGAATTCAGACCGACGATTGGTAAGTTCAGCGCCCACCAGCAGACGAACGAAAACGGCCTACGACTCATTGATTTCGCCGCCTCCAAAAATATGGCCATACGTAGCACCTTTTTCCGACACAGCCTCCCTTATCGTTACACTTGGAGATCACCACAGCAGACGGAATCTCATATCGATCACGTTCTGATTGACGGACGGCACTTCTCCGACATTATCGATGTCAGGACCTATCGTGGCGCCAACATCGACTCCGACCACTATCTGGTGACGGTCAAACTGCACCAAAACTCTCCGTCATCAACAATGTACGGTACCGGCGACCGCCACGGTACAACCTAGAGCGACTGAAACAACCGGATGTCGCCTCAGCATACGCGCAGAATCTCGAGGTCGCGTTGCCAGACGAGGGCGAGCTCGATGAGGCCCGTCTAGAGGACTGCTGGAGTACAGTGAAAGCAGCCATCAACGACGCAGCCAAGAGCACCATCGGGAACGGAATCGACGGAACGAATGGTTCGACGAAGTGTGCAGAACGGTTTTGGAGGAGAAGAACGCAGCGAGGGCGGTAATGCTGCAGCAAGGGACTCGACAGAACGTGGAGCGTTATAAACAGAAGCGGAAACAGCAGACCCGCCTCTTTCGGGAGAAAAAGCGCCGCCTGGAAGAAGCGGAGTGTGAAGAAATGGAACTGCTGTGCCGTTCCCAGGATACACGGAAGTTCTATCAGAAGCTCAACGCATCCCGCAACAGCTTCGTGTCGCGAGCCGAAATTTGCATGGATAAAGACGGAGGCCTCTTGACGGACGGACGTGAGGTGATCGAAAGGTGGAAGCAGCACTTCGATCAGCACCTGAACGGCGTGGAGAACGTAAGCACGGGAGCCCACGGAAACGGAACGAACGACGACGCCAGTGCAGCGGAGGACGGAAATGAACTAACTCCCACGCTGAGGGAAGTTAAGGATGCCATTCACCAGCTCAAAACCAACAAAGCAGCTGGCAAGGATGGTATCACAGCTGAACTCATCAAGATGTGCCCAGAAAAGTTGGCCACCTGTCTGCATCGGTTGATAGTCAGATTACCAAGACGTTCATTTCCAAGTACTCTGCGGCAGTCTTGAAAGCGATAAGGAGCGACGTCAAACTCGTGGATATAAGATCCGACGTACGTATTAAAGTGAAAAAGATCCTTGGTGCATATAGTCAAATAATTCCCAACGGGGGACCCAAAGCGCCCGACCTTCAGAAGAGCTACAGCTGGCGAGTTACGCAGTTGAATCTTAAACATTGTGAGGTAGTTCAGCAACTGCTGTGTCAGGCAGCTACTGAGTGGAGGACGGGTATCGTCATCACAGCGGATCTCTACCAAACATCCGCCGGTAACTACAATTGATTCGCAGATGGGTTCGAAAAAATGACGGTGATATGGTCGACAGGTAATAGGTCCAGGAGACACCAAGCTTACTACTACTACTAAGGGGCCACGTAGACTTTTTGAGGGGAGGGGGCGTCTGGCCAAAGTCATACAAATTTTAAAATTTTTGTATGGGCATTCGTCTAGTGGGGGGGGTTGGGGGGGGAATGGTCAGAGATGACCAAATTTTGGTCTACACATATAAAAATAATGAGATTTACACGTCATGTAAACTTTATTTTAGTCATGTAAACTTAGTGTTATGATGGTTCACTTGATATTTCATGTAAATTTGTGTTATATGTCATGTAAACACTCAGAGTATTGCTGAATTACATGATATATAATGGAAGTTTACATGATTTTTCATGAACTTTACATGATATGTCATGTGAACTTCTGTGATATCCCACGCTCCAATTATGTGCATCATATGTCACAGAATTTTACACTCTTTTTTCGATCTGTATACGTGGTTTATGAACAGCCCCTAACGAGGGCTTCCGGATCACCAAAGCGCTGGTAAACAGGGGCTACTTTGCGCATCCATGGTGGTGGATTGAGTAGCTCACGCAGATGATGGACTTTATGATGACCGAGCTGACAGGGCGAAGGCTGGTGGTAACAGCGAGTGACTTCAATGCCTGGGCCGTGGGATGGGGAAGCCGGTTTACGAATTAGTGGGATATTGCCAGAAGCACTGGCCAAACTAGATGTCGACCTGGCTGATGTCGGTCCAAAAGGACCTTTAGTCGGAACAGAGTGGAGTCCATTGTTGACGTTACTTTTTGTAGTCCTGACTAGAGGTGTGCGCCGCCGCGCCGCGCCGCGCCGATGAGAAATCGGCGTGAATCGGCGTGCGGCTCCCTAAGCCAACAAGAATCAAAAATACTATATTTTTTAAACGGGGATAGGTAAAGGGGGGTTATACCCATGCACTGGTGGAAAAAGTTTATGGTTATGTTGTTTGAAGTCGATCCAGGAAGCATCGGCGTGTCGGCGTGGCAAACGGCGGCGGCGGTGGCGTGAAAATCGCAGGCCGATCGGCGTATCCCTTCTCAGAAAGGCTACCATTATCAAAACCAGAAAATTTCTGCAGCAGCACATAGCTAGATGTCCATTTGTTGCAATCCAATCATTAGAAAGTAGTTTACTTTGTTCATAATTGTTTGAGAAGCCCCACGCCGATGTACGCCGAGTTCACGCCGAATATTCGGCGCACACGTCTAGTCCTGACCTAACAAGTAGCTTGAACTGGAGGGTAGACGATGGCTACACTCACAGCGATCACCTGGCGTTTCGCTACAGTATCGACTACAACAACAGCAGGCAGTGGGTAAGCGGAAGAGGCGGCTAGGCCAAGGTCAAGCCCTCGCAGGTGGAAGACTTAATGTTTCAACGACGAGGTATTTAGGGAGACCCTCCATCGGGAGCAAAACTTACACGCTTCAAATAGGGACGATCTGGTATCTGTGCTCTCTCGTACATGCAAAGCGACCATCCCACCCAAGGAACTGAAGATCATCGACTGGTGAACTCAAGCAATTTTGAACCTGCGTCGCTACTGTTTACAGTTTAGAAGGTACAGCAAACGCGTACTGATGGGGAGCAAAATGAGTGCCGGGTGACATTCGTCGCAGTCGAGGTCTCGTTAAATACCGAGATTAGGGCAAGCAAAAAAAACTTTTTTGAGGGTGGTCTCCGTCAGAGTGCCAATGCAAATCCGTGGGGTGATGCCTACATGATCGTGATAGCCAAGACGAGAGGTCTAATGGCTCCTACAGAGCAGTCTCCAGGTATGTTGGGATAACCAAGGAACTCTTTCCGCGTCATGATCCTAATCCTTGGCCTTCATTCGTTTTGACATTCGTGGACTGGGGCTGCTGAGATAGCAAAGTCCCTCAGCGTAGGTAAAGCCGAGGTCCGGACGTAGCTCCGAATTTGTCCTAAAAAGTAGGTGTTGCAGAGGCTCCCGGGATGTTCAGATCTGCTATGCAGAATTGCCTGGACGAAGAAGTTTTCCCGAAGGTTTGAAAGCGGCAGAGCCTGGTTCTAATGCCAAAGGCGAGGATCACCCGGAGACCATACAAACCAATATGCTTGATCGACACGGCGGGGAATGTGGTCGACAAGATCATCCTCAACAGAACATTGAGGCACACTGACGGTGTAAATGGTCTCTCGAGCAACCAGTTCGGCTTCCGTAAGGGGAGGTCGACCGAAGATAGTGCTCCAGCGTAAGAGGAGGGAGATTCGCTACTGAGCAATAATGACTCTTTATGTTAGGAACGCGTTCAATAATGCCGGTTGGAAGGCTACCCAATAAACACTATTGCTGTGCAAAGGTTGAATAAACCGCTCTTAAGCTCGAAAATCGAAGTGTTTTGTCATAACCTCAGAAGGCCCGTAAAGACCATTCTGGTTCCAGTGTTATGGAATGCCATGTACGACAAAGTGTTGAGGTTGAAGTTTCCGGTGGGAGTGGTAGTCGTCGCCTTTACTGACGACATTTCACTGGAGGTCGCTGGAGGTAAACTGATCGAAGAAGTGGAGGAGTGGGGGTTCTTCAGGAAACTTGAATTCATTAATAGCTACACAAATGATCAAATCCAAATTTAACATGATTCATATAACATCTACAATTCTTTTTCGAATGAGTGTAATCACATTTGTACCTTTTAATTCCGCCCTCTTTGGCTTATCCTTTGAAACTTTTGTCGTAGGATAAGCAAAATAGGGCGGAATTAAATGGTGTAAATGTGATTACACTCACTCGAAGGGGGTATTCTGCTTAGAGGGTTCGAAAAGTCGGTACAAGATCTACAATTATCGCAAAAAGTGCTCCGCTTTCTGCCATCAAACAGGAAAACAAAATAATGTGAATGCCGGGGCTTGAATGTTTCCGATCATTTCCGGGAAAACTTTCCCATCGAGCAATGGGAAAACCATCGAAAATCGAGCCGATGAAAGGCTGTTAGTTAGTGGAGAGTGAGAGCAACCACTTCGACTTGTCGAACGTGACGGCGAGTCACTTTCTTCCCACTTTTCGTCTTTGGATTGGCCTACGAGTGAATAACAAACTTGGATGACGCCCCGGTGACGACATCAAAGAAGACGACGTCGACGTTGGCGACGTCGACAGCCGCGTCAACGTCCTTCAAGCAATGTAACACGGCGAAGGATTGAGTGACATGTTTTTAATATTTTTCCCAGAAGACCCGTGTGCCCTATATGCTTTTATCTTGCGCTGGCTGGGCCTTGATTTCCCACACGGAGGGTGGGAATGTGGAAGGAAAAACTTTTTTTTTCTTTCGGTGGCATCTTTGATTTCGTGGAAGCCTGGAGCCTGGCCTCTTTTTTGTCTGGTATCAGTTTTCTCCGCAAGCGCGCAGATTGTTTTGAACAAGGATAAAGGATATTATTGCATATTATTGAATGGAAGTTTTGGGAGATTCCAAAACAATGAAGAGGAAAAAATGGAAAAAGTTAGAAGGTGCTCAAAGTGTTGAATTTCTTTTAAAATATGAGGTAAGCCTTACTTAAGGGATCATATAGCCGAAGCGGAAAACAAACACAAAGGTATTCAGCACAGTGCTGAAAATTTCATTTGGTCATATCTAAATTCAACCACCTACAGCTCATTTAAGAAGCTGAACCTGAGAATATGGAATATGAAAAACTTGTGCGGCTAGACCAGTTCTGCAAGAAAGTCACGGAAAAACCGATATTTTTCGAATATTTAAGGTAAATGTCACGGACTACCTTCGAAAAATGCCAATGATATTCTCGGTGAATATAATTTGGCATTTTCCAAACGTGACATTTACCTCAAATATTCGAAAAATAGCGGTTTTTCCGTGACTTTCTTGCAGAACTGGTCTAGCCGCACAAGTTTTTCAAATACCATATTCTCAGGTTCAGCTTCTAAAATGAGCTGTAGGTGGTTGAATTAAGATATGACGAAATGAAATTTTCAGCACCGATTCAGCACGACCATACTGAGGGTGACGGGTTCAATAACCGATCAGTTCAGGAACTTTTCGTAATGAAATGTCCTTGACCTCTTTATGCATAGAGTATCTTCCTGTTTGCCATACAATATACACATGCAAAATGGTCATTGGCAGAGGAAGTTCTTAGTTAATAAATGTGGAAGTACTCATAGAACATTAAGCTGAGTACCTAGCAGGATTTCCAATTAATAATAAGAATAATAAAAAGAGTCAAAAACAGAAGGAGGAGGGGGAGGTAAACCCAACATCAATAGTGAAATTCTGAAAAAAATCCAAATAGTCTAACGTAATTAGGCTCAATTATTTAATACACCTTTAGCGTCGTTGCGATGCATTTGGAAGTAACTTCAACCGTAAGCCCTTGTTTTGGTTCCAGTCATTACACATGATGACCTATACTTTTGAAGATTTCTCTATTAAAAAAGTACGATCAAAACCTGTCATCAGCGATAATTTTCTTCGGAATAACTTCCTCCCGAACAACCTTGCTTTTATAGTGCGAAAAACAACACCCATTGCCAACGGTTCCGAAAAGTTTTGGCAGACAGTCGATAAAATTCACAGACCATTTCCCCAGACGAGTCTGGCCGAGATATGGGTTATTCCTCTTCTATTCGTCCTCCCATACCCAAGCAACTGCACAGTGCACAGGAGCAGGAAAACGATCCCAAGAAATTAGCATACACACCAGCAGCCCCGTCGGATGTGAAGTGCGATTCTGTCTGACTGGATGGGTTCCTTTCCGTCATCAGCTGTGCGTCCGGGCAGAAGAACCGGGGCTACTGCTGCTGAAAATTATGCTAATAGCGGTACGGAAGCGTTTGCACGGTTTCCGAACGGTTCTTCCAAGGCTGCTGGAAATGCGTTTTTTTTTCGTGAGTGTTGGTAGCTAGCTGAGGCTATTACACGAGAGTCACGCCGCCGCCGGCCGGTTGACTTTATGTCGGGTTCACCCTCTTCAAATGATGGAAGTCGATGGCAGCAGCAACGGGCAGATCTTTGGGGAATTAATGATAGAGGATTTTTGCTGACGGTGAATGGTTGTCGTCACCAGTCAGATAATTTGTGCATTATTCATGACCTGGCGGAAAAGAAATTGATTCATTTGGAATGACCAACTACCGATTGACCTCGTTTGAAACTTTTGATGAGAACGTTCAATTTTGGAATGCTTCTTTATGTGTGTCATCTTAGCAGAACAAATCAGGAGCAGAGCAGGAGCAGAGCAGGAGCAGAGAAGAAGCAGAGCAGGAGAAGAGCAGGAGCAGAGCAGGAGCAGAGCAGAAGCAGAGCAGGAGCAGAGCAGGAGCAGAGCAGGAGCAGAGCAGGAACAGAGCAGGAGCTGAGCAGGAGCAGAGCAGGAGCAGAGCAGGAGCAGAGCAGGAGCAGAGCAGGAGCAGAGCAGGAGCAGAGCAGGAGCAGAGCAGGAGCAGAGCAGGAGCAGAGCAGGAGCAGAGCAGGAGCAGAGCAGGAGCAGAGCAGGAGCAGAGCAGGAGCAGAGCAGGAGCAGAGCAGGAGCAGAGCAGGAGCAGAGCAGGAGCAGAGCAGGAGCAGAGCAGGAGCAGAGCAGGAGCAGAGCAGGAGCAGAGCAGGAGCAGAGCAGGAGCAGAGCAGGAGCAGAGCAGGAGCAGAGCAGGAGCAGAGCAGGAGCAGAGCAGGAACAGAGCAGGAGCAGAGCAGGAGCAGAGCAGGAGCAGAGCAGGAGCAGAGCAGGAGCAGAGCAGGAGCAGAGCAGGAGCAGAGCAGGAGCAGAGCAGGAGCAGAGCAGGAGCAGAGCAGGAGCAGAGCAGGAGCAGAGCAGGAGCAGAGCAGAGCAAATTAAAATAAATCATTAGCTTCATCTTACTCATTGGGTTCAAAAATAGTACATAGATAATGACAGAATGGTCCAAAATGTTTCAAAAATTGAGATTGCAGTGGTTTTTCAAGATTTTTAAGCTGAAATTTTGTACACATCAAGGGGAATAGTTGTACTATAAGATGTATTGATGGACATCCCTCTGCACCCTCCCTCCTTTTGGTGGGGTGTTGAAATAGGTGGCTTTTTTTCGTATTTTTCTGAAATGTTCAGTGAAATTGTTTAAATACATGATTTTTGTCATTGAAAAATAGGTTACGGAGATCTTTGATGTCCGATTTACATTGATGATCAAGTTAAATAAACCTAGATCCCCCCAAGACCTTCAATACGTTATGGAATTTAGGTCATATGCTCTGTAAGCGCCTGAATGTCAACAATGCAATCAATTCATGGGACAATTATGCAGAATACTTTTAGAGCCGTAAGACATAAGCGGGCAGCTGTTTTCGGTTTGTTTGGATATTTTAGGACATCCACACTACCCTGGAGTTACGACTTACATGGTCAACAGGATCTACAGCGGCTCCAATTCAGGACTTTCAAGGTCTACAGAATTTACCGCCATCACCATGTCATCTACGTTGGTGATTGTCGGTCATGTTATCCATGGTACTCCGAAATGGTACTCCGAAAAAATTTTCTGAGGTTGTACAACATTGTAAGGTACACAAAATGTCCTGGAGTTCAGGACTTTCAAGATCTACAAAATCTACCGCAATCACTATGCAATAAACGTTAGCGGTTATCGGTCATTGTTATCCATGATCCTCCGGAATGTTACATGAAAACCTTTCTGAGGTTTACGACATTGTATGGTATGCAAAGTGTCCTAGAACTCAGGACTTCCAAGGTCTACAGAATCTACCGCAATCACCATTCAATCTACGTTAGCGGTTATCGGTCATTGTTTTACATGGCCCTCCGAAATGTTACGAAAAAATCTGTGAGGTTGTACGACATTGTAAAATACGCAAAACGTCGTGAAGTTCAGGACTTTCAAAGTCTTCAAAATCTACCGCAATCACCATGTCATCTACGTTATTGATTATCGGTCATTGTCCATGGTACTCCGAAATGTAACGAGAAATTTTTTCTGAGGTTGTACGACATTGTATGGTATGCAAAGTATCCTGGAGTTCAGGACTTCCAAGGTCTACAGAATCTACCGCAATCACCATGCAATCTACGTTTGCAGTTATTGTCCTCCAATATCCATGATCCTCAACAGCTTTACAAGAAGCCTTTTTTCGGTTGTCGGATATTATAAAGTTGCTACAATGCATGTCATATTCTGAAGTTCAAGACTTTCAAGTCCAAATGCTTAAGCTCATTGCACTCAATGTATTGATGTCACCCTATCCGTACATAGCTAAAGCATCCAGAACTCGCAGCTGAAGTATGATCTCTATCTATGTTGTGAGTTGAAGTAATTTTCTATTCAAGTCAAATAGACGTTATGTCAGAGCCATGCGGCCTTCCCATTCAAAGCGATGCATAGAAAGCTAACCATCACCGTTGGGATGTGTGTTTATTCCAAACTCAAATGTTGGTACATGAAATTGAATGTTGGTATGTACGTACATGCTATTGCTGTGAGCAAGAGATGACATCACATAAAATTGTTCAATTTATTTGTAATATAAGCATCTTGTGATGACGTTTGTCGAGCATGTTGATGTAATTGGGTCAGCAACATTCAGATAGTTTATCCTTTGCTTTGGGTTGATTTCTTCTACGTATTTGAATAGATAACAAAATGTGAACAAAATAGACCTAGTATTACAGGCAATGTCTAGTCTTTTACTTTTTAGCATAACTTCTAACAGGGACTAAGTCTGCTTAATTTTAAGATGAGAGCTTTCCCTTTCCCTATATCTTTTTACATTCGTATAAAGCGTGTCAGCAACTATTTCTTGGTTTAGCGAAAAAGTACCACGTAGTTGGGCAGCCAAGGGCTGAAAGTCTCTTTAATAAAGACAAATCAATCAAACCACGTAATTTACGAATAGCCTCTAAATCAGGAGAAATGAAAACTTCTGAATGCACATGGTTAATGTGATAAAGTTCAAAGTTCAGTTCTGTGCCTTCAGGGCACGGAGATGGTCAAGTGGCTCCTTAGCTTGGATGGAATAAGCGCCCGTCTAGCGAATTGGGAGTCGTGGGTTTGATTCCCACCGGAGCACGTGGATCTCTTTTAATAATTCAAGTCTCAATTTGTTCATCATACACGTGCTTCTTTTGTGTGCATGAATGTCAGAGGCAATCAAACTTTATGTTACTTATTATACCATTTTAACTCGCAGTTCACACGTTCGCTTCAAAAGCGGATATTCATGGGTTCGATCCCAGCCCTGGCACTTGCAATTATTCGTCAATTGCTCCCGAGAGTAACACCTGGCCCCTCTAGCGTGCGCAGCTTTTTCTTTTCTCAATCACTCTCGTAAACAAACACGAGAAAGATACAGATAAAAGAGGGCCCCCTCTTTTATCTCGCTCTGTCTTGCGTTTAACAAAGAGAACGAGCGAAAAACAGAAAAAAAAAGAAAAAGCTTCATTGGAAAAGGAACAGCAGGCACACATCAGCATCATTGTGCTCATCATTCTACCTTGGGCAGGGTAGGAAATTGAAACCAGCACAAAGAAAATCAGTTCGATATAGTAGAATTAGAATAGAATACATTTAGGCAGTGTACAAAGTGTAAGTGCAGCGTCAAATTTGAATCGCTCACGTAGTGCCCTAGAGGACAAAAGAGCTGTAGAGTAAGGTGGGGCAAAAGTTCGACCCTAGTTGAAAATTCAATATTTTTCAAAAAACCAAAGCGGATATAAATTAATGAATAGCGTCTGGTGATTTAACCATCCATGAGCTAAAACTTTGCTAAACAAAGTTACGCCAAATGTCTTTTCAATTTTAAGTTACAACACTTTTTGTATGGGTGTGTCTTATTCGAACTCTTGCCCCACCACTGGCAAAAGTTCGAATCTAGTGTTTGTGGAATTTCGCTAGCCGTTGCACACTATTTTGACACTTTGGTAATAGGAATAGCTGAAACCAATTAATATTTGATGTTGGAACTGGAATACACTTTAAAGTTCGACCTGGATTTTACTAAAATCAGGGTTAAATTTACTACACCAAAAATTAGTAGTTTTCCGCAAAATTCAGATAAAACAACTTTTTTTCAACTTTGATCGAATTTTCTCACTAATTTTATCATTTTTAGAGGTAATATGCACATTTTGCAGAATTTTAGGTTTTTACCTAAAGTTTCCACATGACTCGAACTCTTGCCCCACGTTTCGAACTTTTGCCCCACTATGTGTAAAATATGATTTCCAAATCTTTTTTTGCAAAAAGTTATATATGCCAAAGCATCTTCAAAATATACCTAGTTACGCCCCAAAATAAAATATCGAATTCGATTTTAATACAATTCCATTCCATGCGTTGGAAGGACCATCGCATATTATAATTTTTTGATAAAAAACCAACATTTTGTCATAACTTTTCGAAATATTGACCAATTTTCATAATATTTGGAGTGAAAGACTCTTTTTCAAGAAGGCTTCGAACAACCTTGACACCCGAAAGAAATAATTGAGCTTAAAAACTTCAAAAGAAACTCTTGCCCCACTCGAACTTTCACCCCACTTTACTCTATATTAGGTTAAGTGATTAAGAACAAAAAAAAAAAAAAACTTGCAGTGGTGTAGGGATAAAATCGCATAAATGTTAAAATAAACTCGTTGAAGTGTGCATACAAACTCGCATTGTGATATCATTGAAAGAGTTGCTGCTTGGCTGTGAATGCAGAGCCAAAATGTCATCATTCTGTGTTAATTATTTAGTCGCATAAGATGCTATATACCATCTCAAAAATGAACACCGTATATCACATAATACATCTCTTCAAGTCTTAAAGCACGTATATCGCCTCCACTTTCTGTACGTATAAGGCATTTTTCAGTATCTTATACGTTGTATAAAAGTAGTACAACGTGGTCATTAACTGTATTATACGTGCACATTGGTTTTCTGGGTATTGAAGACGAATGTCACTGAACTGGACCGAAGTATCCAACAAATTATCTGTGAAGTGTCCAACGATCACCGCCAAATACCATAAATTTAATGCTAAGTGACTACCAAACATCGGTGGCTTCTTTCATCCGATAAAGCAGCACCCGGTTTTTGGCCAACTACGGCAAGCACCAATAACCGGTATACAGATAAACGCCGCACAGTGCGGAACAGTGAGTCAGTTAATAAATAATTAAAGCAATTAAGCTTAATTTATAACACCTGACCGAGATCCCCCACCTACCACCCCACCCCACTGCAAGCTGGAAACAAAAAATAAATAAATAAAATAATCAACGATCTCTCCGAAGCAAAAACCGCAAAGATTTGCGGTTGGCAGCGACACGCGAAGCACCCACGAAAGTCCACAGGCGGGTGCTCATTGAGATAAATGAAGCGCACCACTCGAGGGGCGGTTACCGGTCACGCACACGCATTTTATTTGGGGTCTCCTTCGAGCGGTTCGGTTCCCCCCTAAAAGTTAAAGTATTTAGCGAATGGTACTTCCACTGTTTTAATAAATAATGAATAAAGGAAGAAATGTTACCAAACTACTGTGTTTTTTTAAGTCTGGCTCCAAGGGTTCCTTTGGATTGGACGCCTCGTCCACGAATTCCACCATTGCTTTCTCCGAGGTATCCTTTTCGGAATCCTCCAGTGATTCCTCCAAGGATGTCTCCACTGATTTCTTGATTGGTTTCCAGGAATTCCTGCATGATTTTTTTTTTCATTAATTTGCCCATGGAATTCTCTGATGCTCAACCAGTGATGTCATCGAGGTTACTCCAAGTTACTCACTGAGTAATAAACTCGTGATATCTTCAGAAGTTCATCCAAATACCCTCCACGTTCGTCTTTAGAAAAATGTTCCTCGATTTTTTCAGAAATACTTTCACGTATTTTTTTTTTTTTTTGAAATTCAGTCAGAAATGCCTTCGGCGAATTCTCTGAAAATTCCTCCATTAATTCCTTTAGAAAATTCTTAGTTTTCTTTGAAATTTTCTTTGAAGTTTTTTAAAAATTAACGCAGACATCAATTCAAGAACTTTTTTTATAAGACCTTTACATCCTTCCGATATTGCTCCAAGGATTCTTTGGGAGAATTCTCCACATATTCATTTGGGAAAGTCTTTCATGGATATGATATGAAAGTTCTTAAAGAACATCTTCCATGAATTGCTTCAGAACTTGCACTAGAATATCCGTTAAAGGATAATTCTAGATAAGCTTCCAAATATCAGAAATCTGTACAAGAATTATTTCAGGGAATCATTCAGGGAATCATTCAGGGATCTTTTCAAAAATGCTTTCAGTGATAGGAAAATCAAAAGTACTTCCAGATTTTTTTTTAAAACCTTCCACACACTGCTTTAAAAATTCTTTGAAAGTTGCCTGCAGAAATGACCCCTGTCATTCGGTCTTAAAATCTACCAAAATTTCTTTCGGACTATCCTCCGGTGTTATTTTTTCAAAAATTCTTCCAAAAGCGTTCTTAAGATATTCCCTTACGAACTTCTTCAGAAATTCCATAAGTTTCTGTTTGGTAGATTTCCATGGATTCCATACAAAAGTCCATAAGGAATTACTTTAGAAATTTTTCAAAAAGATTCCTTCAAAAATTCTTACTAGGATTCTTTTAGACATTATTTCAAAGATTCCTTCAAAAATTCTTCCAGTCCCAACTAACAATCGCCAGCCAACAATTCAGCATGCATGCTGAATGTTGCTTTATAATAGTAATTATAGCTCAACTAAAATTATGCTACACACATTACTGTACAAATGCTATTTCAATTGAAAAAGTAGCCAATGTTCAACTTTTCGTATTGGTATTAACAATGATAATTTAAAACACTTTACAAGTGTTTAAAAAGCTTTTTATTCGACTCGCAGTTATTCCTTTACAACATAGTTTAACAAGACTTTTTCTACTTTTTGTTAAGTTCATGTAAAAATTAGAACATCTGTCTGTATAATGTGTTTTTCACAAGTCAAATAAGCGCTTTCGTTTCATCATACTTCGACTCAGAGTACATGATGAGAAACACGTGTTTTTTTTACTGAGCAATAGCTGAATTAATCTGTTGTTCTGTCGTTAACCATAATGTTTTGCTAATTCACCACTGCTGAATAGGAGTCGAAGTCTGATCATTATTAAACCACGAGAAGTTTATGTTTTGATTTGAGCGCTGCAATTCATCATGTCTAGGATGGCGCAGATAGGAAGGCATGCGGGTGGCAATCGCTGGCAATGCCCGGATAATGACGCCTCCAGAGCACTACTTTTGGATACCCTTGAGGCCCGAGGTAGACAATCCTTTGTTCTTGTGAGAGATGTGTTGGGGACCCGCGATGTCACATATATGGGATTTATTTTCGACTTTCTTCACTCTGCTGGTATTAAAATTTGGTTCGCTTGTCTTTTCTTCTCTAGTTTTTTTTCTCTGTTTTGTCCTATTTGTGTTACCAAGCTGCTCCTGGCCATCCGGAAGACCAAGTCCCACAAGAAGTTGGTACCAACACAACAAGGCACCGAATACGCTAGCAAGATGCGATTCACCCCGGATGAGCTGCAATGAAACCTTTGGCCCAATCCTTACCCTGTCCATCCCTCAAAATGTGACCTTCTAATCTCAAGCTGCCACGAGTACCCTAGCTTCCACCCATTACTAACAGATATCATGAAAAAGTTATTACTCTGTATAATGTATACTATGAGGTACAAAAAAAGATCTTCGGCTCCGCAAAGCGTTATACGAGATTGAGCTCCAAATAAATGAACTAGTTAAAAAAATATATAATGGTAAAACGATTTAACAACAAATAGTTCAGTTGGTACACAACACTATGCTTTATAGTTTCTCCAAATGTGTGTGAATAAAACTCGAACACAAGTTGTGCCTGCAAATTATAAAAATGTTATTCAGCATAATGCTGAATCGATTTGTCATAAAGGTGCTTGTAAAATGAGTGATTGTTAGTTGGGGTAGTTTCTTAAAAAAAAAAAATCAAAGATTTCTTTACAAATTCATTCAGTTTTTGGTGGATTTCAGAAAGTCCACCCTATTTGTTCAAGTATTGCTTTGAAGATTACATTGGAAATTCCAGCCCGAATGCGTCCAGGAATTTCTTCAGGAATTCATATAGAAAGCTCTGCAGTGAGGTTCCTGTAGGAGTTCATGCAGAAATTCTTTCTGGGTTTCCTCCAGATATTCTTCAGAAATTCATCCGGCATTTTTCTAAAAATAAATCTTTAAATTTCTTCATAGAATCCTCAATAAATTTATTTAGTAATACTTCCTATGAATTTATACAGATTTTTTTGAAATATTTGAAATATCTCAGAAGTTTTTTTTTCTCTAGGGACGTTTTTAAAAAATACAGGCACTTCTTCAGATTCAGGCGTTAATCCAGATATTCCTACTAATTTTTTTCAGACATTCGTCCACAGATTGCTCCACGAATACTTTCTCCAGGTATTTTTCCTAAAAATTACTTAATAATAATTTATAGGAATTTCACTAGAGTTCTGCCGCAGATTTTGTCGTGTACAGACGGACATAAATGTACTCTCTGCTGCTCGGTTTATCTGTGCTATCAGCCTCTGCTGTTTGACCCGCGCGCTTTGTTCCCGGTCATTTGCTTCAGCGTCATTTGTTCTCGGTGCGTAGTGTGTCGATCGAAGAAATGAACGAGATTATTAACACTGCCCAGTTTCGGTTCCCGCCTGGCAGCCCCCGCCCGTCCTATGCGGAAATTGCTAACTTCATAAAGCAATTGGACACTGATCCAATGCTGATGGAGACGGCTTATAAAACGGCACATGACCGGTCACTATTCGTGAAATTTACGAGTTTCGATGCAATGATGGAATCATTGAAAAGAAATTTGGAGCCGCGTAAATTTGTTTACACCAACGGGGACTCGGTTGTGGTACGTATGTGCATAGCCGGTACCAATATGCAGTACGTTCGAGTTTTCGATCTGCCGCCGGAGCTTAGCGACGATAAGTTAACGCAGGCGCTCGGATCATATGGAGATGTGGAACGTGTAGTTCGTGAGAAGTTTCCCGCTGGTTTGGGGTTGGATCACATGTGTACCGGTGTACGTGGTGTGTACATCGATGTGAAAAAGGCAATTCCCCCAGCAATCGATGTCCAAAATAGGAAAGGAAGGATATTTTACAGTGGATTAAAGGACACGTGCTTTCAGTGTGGAGAAACAGGACACCGACGGGACGCCTGTCCGAAACGTGTAATCCGGAACGAGCAGCGAAGGCCGCAGCAGGAAACTCCAAGTAACAAATCATATGCAAACGTTGTATCGGGGAAGGACACTCTGGAATTGCCAACGGAAGCAGTGGAGAGCGAAATAATTGAAATTTTGGAAGAAGAAGTGGAAGAGCAGAATGCGGAGTTTTTGGAAGAGGAAGATTTGGAAACAACCACCTGTGAGACAACAAAGGATTCTGAAAAGGAGATTCGCCGGAAGAAGAGCATAAAGGAGCTGGAAGAAGTCGCCAAATCGATCCTGGAAGTGATGGCAAACCCATCGGCTAGTGAGCGTCGTAGCCAATTTGCGGCATCTCGATCGAGTTCTGGATCCGGGTCTTCTCCGAGAAAAAAATGTGCCCGCAGAACTTTTTATTAGTCGCTTTTAATGAATTGCTTATAGAATAACAAATTGTTCTTTGAGACTTTCGGCTCCGTAGAGTTTTTAATTAAACAATGAGCCTTGAATAAACGAACTAGAAAAAAAAGGAATTTCACTAAGGGTTTCCCGAGAAATTTCTCCAGATATTTCTCCAAGATGTTTTTCAGAAATTGCTACTTGAATGGTTTAAGAATTCCTCTGAGATTTCTTCAGATATTCCTCCATGAAATTAATTAAAAGTACTTTAAAGTTCACAGAATCCCTGAAGATTTCTTCGAAATTTCGTTATGGAGGAGATATTTTTATTGGAAGTGACTTCTGTAAAATTCTAGGGATTATTTTTGGTAATTTCAGCAAATCATTTCTTCAAAAGCCTTTCATTGGGCTTTTTTGAAAATCTTTTGAAAATTTGTTTAAGAAGCATTCTTCGGGATTTCTTCGGAAATTCTTTCAAGAGTTTCGACAAAAATCCATGAGAAATTCCTTAAATGATACCTGCATTACTAGTTCATTTTTCCAAAACTTGCTGCTGCGATTCCAATAGAATCATCCATCCTGGGATTTCATTAAACATTAATCAATCCCTTAATGACATCCCTTAATAAATTTCTAAGAGATCCTTTCGGAATGAATCCTTTGAAAAACTCCTGAAGGATTTCCTAGCAATATTTCTTGTACAACTTCTGCAGGAATTTGCAAACCAAAATCACCGAAAACTGAAAAAAAAAACTTTTGAGGAAATCCTGCAGCAACAAAAAAATCTTGGGGAATGTCTTTGGAGAACCACTGGAAAAATCTGTAGACTTTCATAGAAAAATATGTATCTTGAAAAATGGTAAGAAATCAGTTATGTAACACTTTCTCGCAATGTTGCTGAACACTGATGAAACATGCGAAGGGCAATGAATATTGCTTCGCCATGTACATGTGAACTGTGATTGAACATATTAGCCAAAGATTGAGTTTTGTTCGTCATCAACAGTAGAATAACTAGCCACAGAAGTCCAATGTCGCGACTGTTCGTGTGACTAACATCTAGTTTGCCACGCCCTTACAGCGTCAGCAGCGGTACTAGAAATGTCAAGTTAATTTTGTTTACCATAACAAAAGGTCCTCTACAAGATGGACACTTTGAAATAGTAAATTATTGCAATTAAAGTAATTAAAATAATTAAATACGAAAACTGACTACAGCGCCATTGGAGTTCTAGTGTATTTCTATTTCATCAACTAAGCGTCGTCGTCGCTCGTTACGACTGAAAAAATAAAAACTTCATTGCCCGAAGACATGATTGCTTCGATGCATCATGCGTGCTCCTCGCGAAGATCAGAAAACCATTCGCACGAGCAGCTTCGTGAACGGCACCCGCTGCATGGCATTCTAGCTAACATGGTACCCTGGTACCTGCTAAATAAAAATGGTCATTTTTTTGCCATTTTATCGCCGATTCTAGCAATCTTGGGCTAATTAATAGAAATACACTAGACCTCCAATGGCGCTGTAGTCAGTTTTCCTATTTAATTATTTTAATAACTTTAATTGCAATAATTTACCATTTCAAAGTGTCCATCTTGTAGAGGACCTTTTGTTATGGTAAACAAAATTAACTTGACACTTCTAGTACCGCTGTTGACGCTGTAAGGGCGTGGCAAACTAGATGTTAGTCACACGAACAGTCGCGACATTGGACTTCTGTGGCTAGTTATTCTACTGGCTAATTCGATTCAAAAAACCACCTTCTACTGAGAGGGGGAGCCGAGGGTTGCGGAAAATCCGGATTTCGGCGTAGAATTTTAATGCCTGATGCCACAATAAACCAGGTCTTTCCCAACCACATTAGCCGCAACGCAACTGTCAAAATGCACTCGCAACGAAGAGGACGATTGAAGGAGTGAGCACCATGAACGATTGGAAGTCGCATGTGGTCTGCACAAATGATCAACTTACTTCCTCGTTCACTGCTCCCATTGACTTGCTAGAGTGTTCTTCGCGAAGCATAAATGAAAAAACGAATGCTTGTGAATAATGGATCGCGAAGATGCATAAACGAATGCTCGCGAGGAAGATCCAACGCAACATTGACTTTCTGCAGGAATTGAGAACTATTGGAGAAACCCTTGGATAATATTTCAAAAGAATCCCTTGAAAATTTTCTTGTGAAATTTCTGAATAAATGGCTGCGAGAATCCACAATACCCAAAAGAAACCTTCATATAATTTTTGAAAAAAAAATCTGATTTTATCCTAGATTTCTCAAGGATAACACTAGAGGAAATATTCTCTTAATCTGAAAGAGTTATCAAATCTTTGTAAAAAGAATTCTCCTGGAATTACAGGGGATAGACAAAATGATCGGGACAGGCAAAATTTCCCCTTCTAAAAAAATTCAAACAGCTGTAACTTTTTGAAATGTGTATCGAATATTCTCAAAACTCTACTGTAAGTTGATCAATTATTTGTATATCAGTGGACAAAATTTGGAAAAGATCGAACTATTCTACACGAAGTTATAAAGATTCTAAAAACCTTTCTCGTCGAATATGTACCCATGAACTTTCCGTCGACGTTAGCCAAAATGATCCTGAGTCCTGAAAATACTTCATATAGAAAAGCAACAAATTTAACAAAGCCGTCATCGACTTGGGAAACTTATTGATGGTACATATTCCGATGTAAAGTTCATCAGCAAAACAGAGCTGAAAATATCAGACCTCTCAGTTGACTGCTTGACCAGCTTAATCCTAGTCGTGTATTGGGGTCATTATGACTTCATTCCATGCACTACGAGAGAGGGGTGAGCGTGAGCTAATGCATGAAGAAGGTTAACTTTATTCACAATCACAGATCACTTTGTGATCTTCGCCCATGTTTATTTCAGCACACTTTAGGCTATATTTTATTACCATTGGTAACACGACCTTCTTACGACAAAAATGCAGAAAATGTAAATTTTCCATTCAAATTTCAATCGCAATGAGAAGAGCGAGGGCTCAACCAGCCGCACCCAAATTGTGAGCAGTAATTTTAGAAGCAAAAGGAAATTGAAAAAACTCTGTAAAGTGTTGATGCGATTAAATTATAATTTTTCCATTAAACGTTGAGCCATCCTACTATACATTTACACTGCTGGAATCTGAAATGGTGTGATTTGAAAAAATCGCTTTGGTCACGATTTTGTTCTTTTGCATATATGAAGGCTATGACCATTTCTTCACTTATAATCTTACCCAACGTATACACATACAGGCTATCAAAAAAACCACTATTTGATTTATCGTTTTGACATTCATTTTGTTTGCTTTCATAATGCCGCTGTTTGATGTGCAGCTTGCATTGGTTTTGTAAAATTTTACGTTTGACCACTTCTGGTCACCTGGAACCGCTTTCGGTTGTCTTAAATATGGTCCGAGACTATGTTCTTATCAACTGTTCATCGGGTTACCTAAAAAGCTGAAAGTTAATGTGATTTTCTTGCTAGCCGTTCAGTGAATTTTTGAAAGAGCCACAATATTACGTATCGCATGCATGATTTTGGTTTACTTCTATTAAATCACTTCCAATTGATCACCCGCAACCAATTCTGAAATATTATTACAAGTTCTAGATGTAGCCTGAGACTATTTTCTTGTTGACCGTTTATCAGATTGTCAAAAACGCCACTATGGTTTAGTTCCCTTCTATATTTTACCACTTCCGGTGGGTTACTCGTCTCGTCACCAGTTCTGGAACACTACCGGTTCTCCCAAATATGGTCTGAGATTATTTGTTGGTCAACCGTTTATCATATTACTGAATAAGTCATTCATATGTCACATGTATTGGTTCTCTTTTACATTTGACCATTTCTGGCGGGACACCCGGAATCCGTTCCGTAACACACTGATATGGCTTGCAACTATTTTCTTGCAACTGTTCATCATGTTACCTAAAAAGCCGTGATTTGAGGTATCGCATGCATGGGTTTGTTTTCACTTCCGGCCCGGAACCGGTTGCGGAACACTACCGATAGTCTCTCAAATAGTATGAGCCTACTTGCTTGCAAACGTTTATTAGGTTATCAAAAAAGCCGAGCTTTGCTGTGTCGCAAGCATGGGACAATTTTATATTTAGCCGCTTTCGGAGTGAAACCCGGAACTAGTTTCGGAACTACTGACAGTCCATAATGTGGTCTCAGCATACTTCCGTGATAACCGGTCATCAAGTTGTTGGAAAAGCCGTGATTTGATGGGCCGCATGCAAAAGTTTTATCAAATTTTATATACGGCCACTTCCGACGGAATTTTCGGAACCGGTTCCGCAACACTACTAGTTCAGATATGGCCTGAGTCTTTTTTCATGTCAAGCTTTCATTATCGAAAAAGCCGCGCTTTGCTATGTCGCATGCATGGATTTGGTTCACTTCAATATTTGGCCACTTGCGGCGAGACACCCGGAACCGGTTCCGGAACACAACCGGTTCAGATATGGTCTGAGACAGTTTTCTAGCTAACTGTTCATCAGGTTATCGAAATTGCCGCAGGTTGATGTGTCGCATGCGTGGGTTTGGATCACTTTTATATTTGACCACTTCCAGCGAGACTTCCGGAACCAGTTCCGAAACACTACCGGTTCAGATATGGTGTGAGTCTTTTTTCATGCCAACCTTTCATTGGGTGTTCAAAAAAGTCGCGCTTTAATATGTCGCATGCATCGAATTGGTTCACTTTTATATTTGGCCACTTCCGGCGCGACATCCAGAACCGGTTCCGGAAAACAACCGGCTCAGATATGGTCTGAGACTGTTTTATTGCTAAATGTTCATCAGGTTATCGAAATTACCGCAATTAGATGAGTCGCATGCATGGCTTTGGTTCACTTTTATATTTGGCCACTTCCGGCGGGACACCCGGAAACGGTTCCGGAACACAACCGGTTCTGATATGGTCTGAGACAGTTTTCTAACTGTTCATCAGGTTATCGAAATTGCCGCAATTTGATGTGTCGCATGCATGGCTTTGGTTCACTTCCGGCGAGACACCCGGAACCGGTTCCGGATTACTACCGGTTTAGATAAGGTCTGAGAATGTTTTCTTGCTAACTGTTAATCAGGTTATCCAAAATGCCACAGTTTGATGTGTCGCATGTATGTGTTTGTTACATTTTTATGTATGGCCCCTTCCAAAGGTACTGGTCCGGAACACCTAAATGGCCATAACTCCGAAACGGCTGGACCGATCCGAACCATTTTCAATAGGAAACAATGGGACCAGATTCCGCGTGGAATGAACCGTCGGCCATTAAAATCGGTTGAGGTTTACTGCCAAAAAGTGATGTGAGTTTTTTTGTACACATACACACATACACACATACATACACACACACATACACACTTCGGGGCAGCAGGGACAGGAGTCCAGGGGCTTGACGAACCCCCCCTTCTGCGAGTCGGGTAGCAGCTTGGGAATTCATCCTAAGCGAAAATCGTTCACACATCCGTGTGGCTTACCACCTTTGGCTCTTCCTTCGGGGAGTGACCGAGCTTCTGGTTTCCAGATAGCTCAAGCAGAGGATGCCTAGGATGTGGCGGGGTTTCAACAGTGGGCTCTGTTGGATCTCCATAAAAAGCCACACATCCGCAAGCAACTCTGTACAAGCGACCTGGTACCGCTTCCAAAGTGCCTTAGCCCAAATACTCGGAGTGCCAACCGGCACATCAGGATCGATGCCAGTAACATCCTGATTATGGCATACTGGTCAACGCAAACGACAACGGACTACGGACTATGGATCGGATGGCGATGATGGGCTGACATTCGTGCTGTTCTGTTCCCTGAGTAAGGAAGGGTGACACCTACTTGAAACGGCGAGCGGGCTAACAGTACGTTTGCCTCCGTCCCGTTAAAACCTTGGCAGGCCTCCAGGTACGTTCAATACTCGCACCAACAAAGGTGGGTAGTAGGCTCAGATGGAACATTCCTGACCTACGCTGATCCGGCTCTGGACACGTACCCCATGAAGGTACGCGTTCAACCCTCGCTTGGCCTCCCTGCTTTGCAAAGATAACCAAGGGATCATAAGCGACTACTACAACGAGTGGAGATAGCGGCCCGGAGTGGGGACCCAACAAAATGGAGAATCTAACGAATACCGAAGTCGAGGAGGACGCGAACGTGTTCCGAAGAAGCGAGAGGATGCAGAGATCACCAGTGACACCGCTGGAAACCGCAGCGATCGCTACCAGTAGCACAATCCGAAGCGAGCTCCAAGGAAACCAACAGGAGCTAGGGTCTTCGAACCAGCGAGTGTTCACACCGACGCCGAAGAGCAGTGCTGCTCAAGAGTCGGGTTTGGGTGAGGTGAGGAAGAAGGTGAACGAACTGTACGAGTTTGTGAAGGACAGACACAACGTGCACCTGAAAATTAAGCAGATGGTGACGAACATCAAATCTGCTGTTATAGCGGCCGAACGAGAGCAAAAGGCACTTAGATTGAGAGCTGAAACAGCTGAAAAGGCTGTAACGGAAGCTGCAGGAAGAGCTACGGCGGAAACTCGGGAGACGCCTAAGAGTCACCGCTCGAAGAAAAGAGGTAGGGACACGCCTGGAGACGAGGAAGTCCCGAAGAAGCAGAAGAACGATCAGTCGCGCGTCGACAATCAGAGAAACGATGGCAGAGACAGTGGATGGCGCACCGTTGAAAGCCAGCGAGTTAAGAAGAAAAAGCGAAAGGAAAAAATAGAAAGGAAGACGGAACCGGAAAAGAAAGATAAACTTCGGCCATCTATGAGGAAAAGCAGAGGTGATGCCCTCATAGTCGAAGCGAGCGACAAGACAACGTACGCTGCGCTTCTCAGGAAGGTGAGGGAGGATCCGGACCTTAAGGAGTTGGGCGAGAACGTGGTTAAGACACGGCGCACGCAGAAAGGCGAGATGATCTTCGAGCTAAAGAAAGATCCAGCTGTTAAGAGCCTGGATTACCGGGAACTCGTCGCGAAATCCCTGGGCAGCGATGCAAATGTCAGGGCTCTTTCACAGGAGGTGGTGATCGAATGCAGGGATCTGGATGCTGTCACGACAGAAGAGGAACTGAGATTTGCCCTAACCGAGCAGTGTAAGCTGGATGTTCCGGTGCAAATTCGATTAAGGAAAGCGTTTGGAGGCACCCAGACGGCGGCGATTCGCTTATCGGTTGACGCTGGTGGAGATCGGCAAGATAAAAGTTGGTTGGGCGGTGGGCACTCTGAGAGCCACTCCTCGAGTTGCTAAGCAGATGGAGAGATGCTTCCGGTGTATAGAGTTCGGTCACCAGGCGCGAAGCTGCAAGGGCCCTGACAGGTCCACATTGTGCTGGAGATGCGGCGGAAGTGGTCACGTTGCTCGAGACTGCACGAAGCAACCGAGGTGTATGTTCTGCAAACCGGAGGACGGAAACGATCATTCGACGGGTGGCTTCAAATGCCCGATGTACAAGAAGGCGAAGGCAGGTCAACAATGACAATGATGGAGATAACGCAAGTGAATCTCAATCATTGCGATGCAGCACAGCAACTGTTGTGGCAGTCGACAACGGAAACCAAGTGCGACGTCGCAATAATTGCAGAGCCGTACCGAGTTCCTATCAATAACGGTAACTGGGTGGCGGATAAAGCAAGGATAGCGGCAATCCAAGTTACAGGCGGGTTTCCCATTCAAGAAGTAGTGGATAACGATCATGAAGGTTTTGTTATCGCCAAGATCAACGGTGTCTTTGTGTGCAGCTGCTATGCGCCCCCAAGGTGGACCCCTGAGCAATACAATCGGATGTTGGATCTACTAACTGATAAGTTGATAGGACGTGCGCCGGTTGTTATCGGCGGGGACTTCAACGCCTGGGCGGTGGAGTGGGGAAGTAGGCTGATCAACGCAAGGGGTTACTGTCTGCTGGAAGCCTTAGCGAAGCTGAATGTTAAAGTGTGCAATGAATGCTCTGTGAGTACATTCCGTAAGAACGGAAGAGAATCCACTATTGATGTGACGTTCTGCAGCCCGTCGCTGATGAACAACATGAACTGGAGAGTAAGCGAAGAATACACGCACAGTGACCATCAGTCCATCCACTACAGCGTCGGTCGGCGGATCTCCGCTCTGCCGAGCACCCGGAGGACCTGCGAAAGGAAGTGGAAAACGAAGCAGTTCGACAAGGAGCTTTTTGTCGAGGCACTTCGGACAGACAGCGACACTCCCGCTATGACCGCTGTGGAACTAACGGAAGCAGTAGCGAGGGCATGTGATATTACTATGCCCAGGAAACTCGAACCGAATAACCGCCGGCGTCCAGCTTACTGGTGGAATGAAACGCTCAGCACCCTACGTGCTGCCTGCCTTAAAGCTAGAAGACGATTTCAAAGAGCAAGATCCGAAGCGAGCAGAGAGGAACGCAAGGTGATTTTCCGCGAGGCCAGGACCGCTTTCAAGCGGGAGATTGCTCTGAGCAAGGCCAATTGCTTCAAGGAGCTGTGCAGAGAAGCAGACGCCAATCCCTGGGGACAAGCTTATCGCGTCGTGATGGCGAAGATCAAGGGCCCAGCTACACCAGCTGAAATGTGCCCTGAAAAGCTGGAGGTAATTGTGAACGGCCTCTTTCCGAATCACGGTTTAACCACATGGCCACCTACGCCGTACGTCGACGGGGTGGAAGTAGCTGCCGGCGCAAACCGGGTGTCTAACGAGGAACTCCTTACAATAGCCAAAGGACTAAAAGTGAAGAAAGCCCCTGGTCCAGATGGTATCCCCAACATGGCATTGAAAGCGGCGATCGAAGCGTTTCCGGACATGTTCAGGATAACGATACAGAAATGTCTGGTGGATAGCTACTTCCCAGACATTTGGAAGATCCAGAAGCTGGTGTTGCTGCCAAAGCCTGGCAAGCCGCCAGGAGACCCAGCATCGTATCGACCGATATGCCTGCTGGATACGCTTGGCAAACTCCTGGAGAAAATCATCCTGAACAGGCTGATAAAGTGTACGGAAAGC
This sequence comes from Aedes albopictus, assembly GCF_035046485.1. NCBI lineage: Eukaryota > Metazoa > Arthropoda > Insecta > Diptera > Culicidae > Aedes > Aedes albopictus. The sequence continues at coordinate 295,906,921 of NC_085138.1, read as the reverse complement.
GAGAGCGGACTGTCTAATAGGCAGTTCGGGTTTCGGAAAGGGAAGTCGACTGTGGATGCAATCCGGACAGTCATTGCGAATGCGGAGAAAGCCTCAAAGCAGAAGAGGAGAGGTAATCGTTACTGCGCCGTGGTAGCTATAGACGTGAAGAACGCATTCAATAGCGCCAGCTGGGAAGCCATCGCCACTGCACTACACAACATGAGGGTCCCTGACTATCTGTGCAAGGTTCTGAAAAGCTACTTCCAGAATCGAGTCTTGGTCTACGAGACAAACCAGGGTCAGAGATCGGTTAGAGTCACGGCGGGTGTGCCACAGGGCTCCATACTCGGCCCAACGTTGTGGAATATTATGTATGACGGAGTGTTAAGACTTGAACTACCCGGAGGAGTCGAGATCGTCGGTTTCGCGGATGACGTCGTCCTTTCGATAACCGGTGAGACCCTGGAAGAAGTAGAGATGCTGACGGCGGAGACGATCGGTTCCATCGAGGCCTGGATGAGTGAAGTAAAGCTGCGGTTGGCTCACCATAAGACAGAGGTAGTGCTAGTCAGCAACTGTAAAGCAGTTCAACGGGCCGAAATCAACGTCGGCGGACAGGTTATCCCGTCAAAGCGTACGTTAAAACACCTGGGCGTGATGGTGGATGACCGATTGAATTTCAATTGCCACGTCGACTATGCCTGTGAGAAGGCAGCGAAAGTTGTTAATGCTGTATCCAGGATTATGCCGAACATCGGTGGACCGAGCAGCAGCAGCAGACGTCTTCTGGCGGGAGTATCCTCTTCGATACTTAGATACGGAGTTCCGGCCTGGGCTACAGCGCTGAAACTGAAGCGGAATCGAACAAAACTTTCGAGCACGTTCCGGCTCATGGCTATTCGTGTGGCGAGCGCGTACAGGACGATATCGTCGGAAGCAGTCTGCATTATCGCCGGGATGGTTCCCATACACATCACCCTGGCAGAGGATGTAGAGTGTTACCGGAGAAGAGGCACAGCAAACGTGAGGAAGACAACCAGAGCGGACTCGTTGGCTAAGTGGCAGCAAGAGTGGAATGACGCGGAGAAGGGTAGATGGACCTACCGGCTTATCCCAGATGTGTCGGTATGGATGTCCAGAAAACACGGAGATGTGAACTTCTACCTAACACAGTTCTTGTCAGGTCATGGATGCTTCAGACAGTATTTGTATCGATTCGGCCATGCAGAGTCTCCATTCTGTCCGACATGCCCAAACAACGAGGAGACACCGGAGCACGTGATATTCGACTGTCCGCGATTTGAAGAAGTACGTGGTGACATGCTAGCGAGCGCTGCTGGAAATCTGAGTCCCAACAACGTAGTAGAGAGAATGTGTCAGGACGAAACCGTATGGAATGCGGTGAACAGAGCGGTCACGCGGATCATGTCAGCTCTCCAGCGGAGATGGCGCGAAGATCAAAGAGTATTGGGTCGCGATCGGAGTAGGCTTGATCCACCGCCGGGGACTTGACCGAGTCGTTCGTTGCGTAGTACCGGTTATAGGTCGTCGGGGCGCCGGTGAACCGGAAGTCTACCACCAACCGGAATCGCCGGGCCGACTTCGGCACCTTACTGGTCGGGTTGAAAACATCGGTGTCGAGAGAACTTCCACCGTCGGGGTCTTTCTCTGTCGGAGTAGGCTAGGTCCCAGTAAACCACATATCGCATAAGGATATGTGTACGAAATCGCATATTCTATTGTCAAAAATCAGAATCGGTAAAACATCCAAAATCTTTCTGTGTGAATGACAAAACTAATTGTATGTGAATCGTCATTGCGATTCATTAACGACAACCCATGTTGGACATAAAGTAAGCCACAAATAACGCGATTCGGAATCGCTTCATGTGGTATTATTTGACAGATCATATATTAGGTAGAAATGTATTGCACGAAATCGCAGTGAATTGATGCAAATTGTTTGTAATAAAAAGATAAAGCAAGTGTTATTGATAACTAGTTAGAGCAATTGTTTTATTGCTGAAACTCTTCTTCTTTAAATACACAGCTTAGAGACACCAAATTCAGACTCAAAGACAGAATTCCCACATCAAATTTAGCATAACCTTCTCATGGGTAATCCCCAACAATCTTTTTCGTACCTACGTTGGAAGTCGTCCACTTGGGCGTAGTTTGACGTCCCGGATACAGAGTGTTTCTCTCAAATCAATGGCAGTACTTACTTTTCAGGTTGAATAATAGATACAATAGGTACTGCATTTCTCTAGAAAGTCCACCGGCACGGCGGCACACAGCAGCAGTCTTCAGCGGTTGCCTTACCGGCATCCTAGAACGGTTCAGTACGTTCAGAAAACACCAAACTAATCACCAATCACATCTAATTTGCACTCCAACTTACGATACGAACCGATCGAGAAATATGCACAAGCATCCGCATTAATACTGTGTCTGGAAAACGGATGTCTCGTCCGGTTCCGCGGATATTACCATTACACCTACGACAGTTCCGATTGTTCTCGCCACTGAATGATTAATTGGTCAGAAGAGGGCACGAGAGATCTAGGATTTTTGGCAAGAAAACATTCTTTCGATACGGTGCACCGCGGTGGATTTCCAGCAGCTGATGGTCAAGTTGAAGGAAGCACTGATTACGGGAGAGCACTTTCACTGGATACATACCGACCGTAGGTACCGATTAATTGACTCGCGGGACCATAATTTTATGCACTCGTCCGCGGCGGCGGCGACGACGACGACGACGTGTACTCGATACTAAAATGATGTAAACAAAACTAGTCATAAGTATCGCAATGCGAACTCGCCACAAGTTGTATAAAATGACAAGACTAAACATTAAATATATATCATATCAGAAAAGTTTTTAACGAAATCGCAAAGACTTAGCTGGATTTGTGATAGTAGTTAAGAAGCTTTAGTTTATATTGACCATATTTTACTCCCTATTCAAGTAAAGTAAGTTGGTACGGAGGTATGGTGTCTGACTTAGATTCTCGAGATTCTGTGTTCGAGACTGGTTTCAGTAACATTTTTGTTTATTTCTTCGGTATTTGGGGCGTCGCATTACTTGTTATATAAAGTCGTTGTTTTTGCCATCTCTTTGATAAATGCAGACATCGTATTACTAATCATAGAAAATCGTGAACAGTCGTCGGAAGTACGTATATCGCCTCCACTTTGGTCCGGATAGAGCAGTTTCGTGCACTTTATACGAGTGAATAGGCTCTTATATGGTGATGCATAACAATTATTATATACATCAAAATGTTAACTGGGGTCCGTCCACCGCCGGGGACTAGACCGAGTAGACCGCGAAAAAGCACCGGTGCTTGGTCGTCAGGGCGCCTGTGAACCGGAAGCCAGTCTCCAACCGGAATCTCAGAACCGACCTTGGCACCAGCCTGGGAAGTATCGGTAACGGAAGAAGTTTCAGTGTCGGGGAACTCTTCGTCGGATAGGGTAGATCCACCGTCGGGGACTATCCGAGTCGTGCGCGAAAAGCCGGAGTGATGAATGGCACACGGACGGCATTAGAATAACAAATTTGGTGTATGTTTGTACCAACTGTGTCGCTGAATGGCGATAGGTTAGGTACGAACACTAAAAAGATTAGAATAACAAATTTAGAAGCGACAAAATGTGCATGAGCACAGAAGAAGAAGAGCGCATGAGCGCATGAGCGCATTGCCCCCCCTGAAGCAGTCGCATCAGTGGTACCAGGGGGATCGAGGCGACAAGGTGTAGCAGAGTTTTTCCAATCGGTTTTCTCTGCTCGGGAGGTTGGGAGGAAAAAAAAAAAAAACACATACACACACACAGACATCACCTCAATTCGTCGAGCTGAGTTGATTGGTATATGTGACTCGACCCTCCGGGCCTTCTATCAAAAAGTCATTTTTGGAGTGAACATATAGCCTTTCCAGTACACTTAGTGTACGAAAAAGGCAAAAAGGTATAATTAAACGATAATCAACTTTGAGCTGTTATATCTCCAGATTCAATTAACCAAATGCAATGAAGTTTTGACCATTTATGACTTATATAATGAGCTTTGAAAAACTTTTGACATAACTTAAAATTCTTAACACGGAAGAAAATTGAAACGATTGATTATATTTCTAATAAAACATCAAATTTTGTTAAATATCAACTTCGTTTCAAAATCGAATATGCTAATTATAGTTTATTTAAATTCCCTCTGATTGTCTTGAATACAGATATGTTTTAAAGGAAAGTAACAACATAGGCGGCAATTCATTGAAAAAGTAATGAGATGCATATTAAAAATAGACCAATTTACAAAAAAAAAACATGAAATTAATGAAATCGCTATAACTGTTTCTCTTGTTATTTATTCAAAGTTACGTCAAACGTTTTTCAGAGCTCATTATATAAGTCATAAATGGACAAAATTTCATTGCATTCGGTTCATTGAATCCAGAGATATAACAGCTCAAAGTTGGATACCGGATAATTCTACCTTTTTTTAAAATGCTTATATCTTCGTGCAGAATAGCCCGATCTTTTATAAATTTTGTCCACTGATACGCAACTTGTTGATCAACTTACAGTGAGAATATTTGATGCACTTTTCGAAAAGTTACAACTTATTGGACATTTTTTGAAAAGTGAAAATTTTGCCTGTTCCGATCATTTAGTCTATCCCCTGTACTTCTCTTGAATAAATGTTTTAAACAATTCTTGGAAAAAATCCCTTGGAATCCCTGAAGAAATTTCAAGTAGATTTTTTTTTAATTTCGAGAAGAACTTTTGGAGAAACCTCAAAAAAAAACAATGTTTCTGGAGGAATTCATTTCAGGTATGTTTGAGAACACACAGAAAGGAACACACACATGAACAGGTGAAGTAATCCTTGATGGAATTTCTTAAAGAATCCCTTTAGGTATTTCTGGGGATACCCGTGCGTGGACCAGTTTTAAGATGAAACTTTTGAGAAATTAATTGAGAAACTCCTGAAGAAGTCATTGGGAATATTCCAGAAGCAATCCCTGAAGGAATTCTTGGAGATTTTTTTTAAGAAATGCGTGGACACAAATACAATCTAAAAATCTAAAGGGAAATCTAGAAAAATCATTTGAGAAATTATTTCTCAAATTATTCTAGGAAAATCTGCGAAAAAATTTTTTTCTGTGAAAATTGCAAACATATCATAATAAATCCTGAAAGAATCCTAAATGGAGTTTCTGAAGGTGTCCCTGGCAGTAATCGAGAAGAATTTTCTAGGAATTTTAAGAAGAATTTTTGCCGAGCTCATAAAAGTGATTCCAGAAAAATACCTCGTCTGTGACAATTATAGAGCAATGACACATTCCACGCGTTACGTTTTGCGCGAGGATTAAACTTTTGTTTCCAAATATTTTAATGTTATTAAACACATGCTAACCAGCATATCAAACGATCAGTTTTGAATAGAAGATTCATTTTATGCATTCTAATTGAGAATTGTTCCTTTGTACTTCGAAAGAAATCAAGAAAGACAGCGTAACGGGACACCATCGCAAAAAATGACGAATTTTGGCCGAACGCCAAAAAATTTTCTAATTTCTAGAAGCAGCTTTCAAAGTTTCAGGTACTATTACTTGAGGGCGTACCAATATAGGAGGCGCTGAAATGTGGAAAACTTGAGTAACCGATTCTACCATAACAGCACTATGCTCAACTGATATCTGCACATATTCCAGCTAGGCTGGATTTCATAAGCGGTTTCTTCGGTGGTTCAAACAAGGGTTGTCACATAATGTTCCAGTTATTCATCCAAAGAAGTCTATATACGGATTGTTTTATACACTTCTCCTAGAATTTTTACAGCATTTCGTTCAGGACAAACGTCTTGAAATCCCGCTTCAGTAGTGCATCAGAACTTCAGACGTACAAATCTCAAGAAGCAAGCTTCAAACAACTGTGCATTTAATTATTCTGATCTTGCTCACTTGTAATAAGCTTAAATTAAGAAGCTCAGGTGCGCTGGTTTTGTTTACGAAGAGATTTGTGCTCCAGATATCGTTAGTAGTTGCCGAAGTTTGCCATTGTGGTGGCCATTTTAGGGTTCTAACAAATCTGTCCTTAACTGATTTCTTCAAACCAAAACCGGAGCTTTCATTTTATCCTTTACAGTACTTCGTTTAAATCATCATCATTATCATATTATTAATTAAACATTCTAATCTTCCAAATTCACACCAGTGGTAAAATAAATCCTTTAGTTTATTTAAACAAAATTTAAATATATCACGCAACAAAGCTGAAACCCCCGGAGATCCGAGAATAAACTGATTTAATTAACCACTTTCCCCTTTTCAAGTAAATCCAGATTGTGCGATATTTGCCAGAAAACCGTTCGCCAGAAAACCATTCGCCAGAATGACAAAAGCCAGAAAACCATTTGCCAGAATGTACCATTTGCCAGAATACTATTTGCCCGAAAGTACCATTTGCCAGAATGTACCAATCCCCAGAATTTAATATTAAATATTAAATTCTGGGGATTGGTACATTCTGGCAAATGGTACTTTCGGGCAAATAGAAATTCTCTTCATTTTCTAAGAATTGATTGCAACTAAAGATGTGATTGTGAGAATTCAGTTGCTATAATTCAGTCCATAAACATAAAAAAGTCGTCAGTTTCAATCTTTGACAGTAATTCAATATGTTCACTGCTAGGATGATCTCTTGGTTTGTTTCGATAAAGGACGACTAGGGCTAGAACAACGAAAACAGCTGGAAATGATTCACCGGTAGTTATTGGACAAAGAGAAAATCGATGAAGAGAAATCGCGCAGATACACCTGTATGCTGTATGATACTAAGCACAAGACTTCGAACTAGGCTATAAGTGCATAGGTTCACACACATCAGATATGGCTAAAATACTGCTGACCGAAGTCCATTAGGCCGAATGGTCAATGGGTAGAAATGATGATCACGAATCGCAATTCACTAATTATGGAACAGGAATCGGAACGGTTTCTTAAATTTGTTCGGTTTTCCAATAATTAGCTGATACTTCTACAATAATAATTATGCCTTATTGTTTTACCGGAATCAACAATAAACGATCAAAATCTAGTCTTACTAACTAAGAAGAACAGCCTATGTTTAAAAGAAGGCAAAATTCACTAGTTGAACATCAACGGTTTCGGTGCAAAAAACTATTTTTCTACAACGAAACTATTCTCTCTAGTTCAAATAGTGAATTTTTCCTTCTTCTAAACACAGGCTGTTCTTTCTAGTTTCATTGTAAGACTAGTTTTTGGCATAAATTTTTGATTATGTTAGAACCATAAAGCAATATTGGTATTGCGGAACTGATAGTTTAATTATTGAAAAAAAATTAACAGATCCTAAACCCGTTTATTGTTCCTATATTTAAAAGAAGGAAAGCTTCATGGGTAAACTACTGTAGCTCCAACTTCAACAATTATTTTAACAGCATAGAAGGAGAAAACGAAAAAAATGGCTATTCGGCAAAATAACTTTTTGACCTAATGAACTGCTACCAAATGACATTCGACCTAACGGCCTTCAGCCGAATGTCCTAATATCATTGATATTAAGATTCTATAACAGTAGCCGGAGCGCCATTAGTCATAAAACCATAAGCCCAAATATGTTAAGCTCACATGTTACAATCACCGTGATAAGGGAGTATATTGGTTGAAATTGGCGCGAATAAACTAAGCAGTTCATCTAGAAAGAACAGCAGATGATTGAAAGAAGGAAAAAACTCTGCTGGAATTATTAGAATTAATTTCCTCAAGAACAAGCTTTTTATAGCATTTGATAAAGTGATATTCGGCCTAATGGTACATTCAAGCTTGTGATATTGGGGGTACTGGCTTTCGGGCAGTGACAGTCAGGCTAATGGTATAGGTAAAACCAACATTTAAGTTATTATTTCTGTGTATTTTACTCAATGTTTCCAAAGGGTTTTTATGGTATTCGAGTGACTTAAGTGTGTGATCAACAATTCTGGGTAATTTTGCTGTTTGGCACAAAAAATATTATTTAAAGTGATCATGTCATTGTTTTTGTCAAAAATAAGCTTAAAAAATTACTTTCAGTTGAAAGAAGGGAATCTTTGAAAAATATATGTAAGGCCAAAAATTCCATATCAGTAAAAGCTGGAAAGAACATCCTATGTGTTGAAGTAACGAAATTCTTTGATGAGTATTAATCAAATTCCGTCAAAATAATATTTGATCAATTGGATCCACATTATGATCAAGATTCAAGACAAATTTGTGGAAAAACTCTAATTGAAAAAAAAAGCTGTTGTGCGCAATAAAATAATGTTATGCAATTCAGTATCATAATTTACATTTTATTTAACTCATTTTGGTATCATAATGGCCAATTTTTCCGGACTGGCTCATTATGCAACTGAAATGAGTTGAATAATGAAAAATAGTTGTATAATGTTCATAATGCAACTCATTTGAGTTGCATTATGAACATTATGCAACTTAAATGGGTTGCATTATGAAAAAATCATTGCATAAAATTTTGTATGGAACTCGTTGCAAAACTCGATTTTTTCAGGACTCTTCGCATTTATCCAACTCGGCAAGCCTCGTTGGATAAATGTACGACTCGTGCTGAAAAAATCAACTTTTTGCAACTCGTTACATAAATAACTATTATGCAATTCAGTATTATAATCTCGTTACATAAATAATTAAAGGGCGAACACGATGAAATTGCCACACAGAAAATATTGTATAATAGTATATTATGTGTAGCTAATACCATAAAATTTTCATTAAAATCGGTTGAGTATTGGCGGAGATATCGTTGAAACAAGGAAATTGCCACTTGAGAATCTTGTACAAACAAACATTTTGGAAAATATCACTTTTTTGCCGTTTCAACGTTGGCGCCAAAAATACTGAACCGATTTCAATGAAAATTTTTATGTACGTAAAGTATGTATGTAGAAGTAGTTTGTCAAAATTTCATTCAGTTTGATCATACCGTTAAAAAGTTATAGCCATATATGTCGCACTATGTCACAATAAGCAGATATGGTTTTTGGTATAGTGAAATTCAAACTGCTCTTACTTTAAAAGTACTCAAAAAAAATCGGGACAGTGTTACCAGTTCTACAGTCAAAATAGTGCAAGCGGAACTAAAAATGGTCAAAAAGTACCTAAAATTTACCTTGAAGCGATTTGATCTTTGGATATTTACTAGAAAAAGTACTGAACCGATTTCGATAAAATTTTTACCACTTAATTGATACTATGTTAAGAATATCGAGTGAAATTTTCAAACGTCTTGATGAGGTAACAAAAAAGTTATAGCCTAAGTAATTTTTTGAAATGGGTGCACAAATTTTCTAAAATCTCATTTTATGATATCGACAATATATGCGCCAATACTCAACCAATTTTAATGAAAATTTTATGGTATTAGCTACACATAATATACTATTCATGGTCAAAAAATTAGCTATTTTGACGAACGCAATCAAAAATTATACAATATTTTCTGTGTGGCAATTTCATCGTGTTCGCCCTTTATTATGCAATTCAGTATTATAATTTCAGTTTTATCTGACTCATTTCAGTATAATTATGTCCTACTTTCTGTACAGGCTCATTATGCAACTGAAATGAGTTGCATCATGAAAAATAGTTGCATAATGTTCATAATGCAACTTTTTTGGGTTGCATTATGAACATTATGCAAATCAAATGGGTTGCATTATGGAAAAACATTACATGAAAAAAAAATCGAGTTTTGCAACGAGTCGCATACAAAATTTTATGTATGCGATTCGTTGCAAAACTCGATTTTTTCAGCACTCGTAGTATTTATCCAACTCGGCAAGCCTCGTTGGATAAATGTACAACTCGTGCTGAAAAAATCATCTTTTTGCAACTCATTGCATAAATAACTAAAACAACATTCTTCAAACTATGTATAGGCTTTTTCTTTAAAAGTTACTCTAAAACCATTTGTTGTATACTCTTACATCAGTTCCAATAATTTATTTAACTTTCGCATATAAATCTGAACAAAAATAAAATTTTTCATTTTTACAATCGTTATCGTGGGCTAATCGATCCCAAACAATTAAAAAAAAACACGATTTATGTTTCAATGAGAATGTTTTAAATTATCATTAGATTGGGAACACTTCTGGATTGAGAACTTTGGAAAATTTCTGGGGAATGGTACTTTCTGGGGAATGGTACATTCTGGCAAATGGTTTTCTGGGAAATGGTTCTTTCTGGCAAACGATTTTCTGGGAAATGGTATTTTCTGGCAAATGTTTTTCTGGCCAATGGCATTCTGGCGAATGGTTTTCTGGCAAATATCGCACAATCGTAAATCCAATATCACATCGAAAGTATCAAATGTCGGTTGTTTGTTCCCGTTCCGCGCATCGCCGACGCGCCCCACCGGATATCGTCATCATTCACTTTCGCAATTGAATCGAATCAACTTTTAATTCATTGTCAAGTTTCCCAGGATTCGAAACAGATCAAACGCCCACGCGCACGGCGACGGCGGTCGGTGGTAGATATGCTAATTAATTCGACTTCTTTTTGCTCACTTCTGCCACACCACACCACCGACCGCTCCGACCCGATCGATTCTTGCTCCGTACTATACTAGAGGTACAGGAAAACTTTTCGGATCCATTCTCATTTGCTGGGAAAGTCGAGATCCCAGCGAAGAAACTCCCACGGCAAGTTCGTATTTAACGGCGCGGCGCGTGTGCGTTTGATCCCTTCTTCTGTTCACGGCGCTCTGGCTGGCCGGGTGAAAACTTGGGCCGTTTACAATCAAGCATCTCTTCTAAATTAATTGCTTCGTTCGATGGTTTCCTGCCTCTAATCTCTGGTGCTTGTTCGGTGGTGCCGGGAGGTAGCGAGCGGTTCTCGTTCATAAGTTTCATTCACTTTGGTATCCGCTGGGCGGGAAAATACCAACTTGAAGGCGGCGGCAGGACATGAATTCGGAATAATTCTCGGGCACTACTTGCTGGACTTACGATGCGAGGGGGTGGGGGATGGTCTATGGTGGATGTTTATCGTAAAGAAGGACCACCGTTTTAATGTTGGGCCATCAACCGCACACCGGTAATGAAATATTTACTTTCGTTCCGTTGAGTAATTAAGCGGTTTCGAGATTTGATCAACTGATAATATTGGAACTTTTTGTGGCTTTTCATTAAAGTAACTAGTGCATCAGAAATGAAGTCCCCAGCAGTGATGGAAAACAGTGAGGAATGCAGCTGAGCAGACACAAACGCAAAGCTATCCTACTCGTGAACAAAAGAAGCCAGAATATATTCGCACTTCCTTCACTCGCGAGCTAACGAAGCTGGTCGCACTCGTGATTGATTCGCGAAGCAGCTCTGAACATTTTTCAATTTTGTAAAAAAAGAATTTAAGCGGCCGACAGACTTACTTTTCAGGAACAATAAAGCACAAAACACTACTATCTGATGGATAATTACTTGTTTTGCTATTAAAAACGCACTAAAATGCAATTCCCGCATCTCCACTTGTTCTTCGCGAATAAAAATTCATGAGTGTTTTTGTTTTTGTTTTGCTTCATACTCGTGAAGCAAGCGGGTGCAAATAAACTCACACACGGCTTACTCACGGCACCGTGAGTAAACCGTTTGTTGGTTTTACACTCGCGAGTTGATTCGCGATGAGAGTGTTTCCATCTCTGGTCCCCAGTGGATTGCACTACCATTCGAAAAACCTTGAAATTTATTTCATCGTGTCAATGATTTGTTTGTAAGAAATAATTATAAACGAACGGCACAACGGTAGAATCGATTCACGCTATAAATTCAAGAAATAAGTCCTCTTAAAAACTCTTGATCTCAGGTGCTTTTACGTCACATTATCCTCGAGCACCAATCATGAAAAAAATCTTTCAAAATGTGATATTTAATCTTTTTTCATCGTTGCCGACCTAATTTCCTAAACTTGTTTCCGCAGCAACCTTCATCACAACTTGGCTGCTGGCTCGTCCGCTACTAGGTATATCGAACCATCGAACCCATCTCACCGAACTTCTCGAAAAATCCAATATCACGTGTCACTTGCTTCACCCGTTACCCATCTTTGATTTTGCGTTTAATGAGGGTTTGTCCATTAATTTAATCGCTTGTCCCCCCGGAAAGAATGCTGTCAATCTTATGGTCAGAGGATCAAAGTGATTCCAAAGTTAGGTAGAAACAATTAATTATGCTGACCAAATAGGGTTTAGGAAAGGCAAATGAGGACTGCGAATCGGTGAGTCGAAAAGGAGAGCGTCCAACACAGCTTTGGTCCTACCTCCTACCTCATGCTTCAACGAGTCAAGCGATGACAAAGACCGCCAGCTAAGAGTTGTGTGCTTAGCTCGTAGTGCAGCCTGGGCACTGTTTTCTTCTGACTACAGCTAGATTGAGGAGGTACGACCCGAGCGTCTGTTCACCAAGGAGGTGCGGCTCAAACAGCGTCTATTCTGGCATCTAGCGGCTGAGTAAGAAACGCTGCACCACGCCCAGCTAGATCCAAGGTGGTAGCCCCATCAGCGTGGTCGTCCTAGTGTTGGTTGGGACGTTAAACAGAACTGGCACGATGGCCCTCCGGCGAGACAGGAGTGTTGGCGTAGGCCCAATAAGCCACCAGTAAAAATCCGCATAGCGAATAACATAGGAGAAAATACGACTCGATACAATCGGCAAAGACCCACGCGACGAAATAAGGACTACGATTGGAAACTTGGAACATGGAATTGCAAGTCACTTGGTTTCGCAGGATGTGACAGGATAATCTACGACGAACAACATTCCCGCAACTTCGACATCGTGGCGTTGCAGGAACTTTGTTGGACTGGACAGAAAGTGTGGAGAAGCGGGCATCGAGCGGCTACCTTCTACCAGAGCTGTGGCACCACCAATGAACTGGGAACAGGATTTATTGTGTTGGGCAAGATGCGACAACGTGTGATCGGGTGGCAGTGCCTGTTGAGAGTTAAGGGCCGTTTCTTCAACTACAGCATCATCAACGTCCACTGCCCACACGAAGGGAGACCTGATGGCGAGAGAGAAGCGTTTTACGTGCAGTTAGAACAAACAATGATTGCTCGCCGCGTGACGTGAAAATCGTTGTCGGCGACATGAACGCGCAGGTAGGAAGGGAGGAAATGTACAGACTGGTAATCGGGCGAAACAGCTTGCACGCCGTAACGAATGATAACGGCCAGCGATGCGTAAACTTTGCAGCCTCCCGTGGTATGGTAGTCCGAAGCACCTTCTTCCCCCGCAAAGATATCCATAAAGCCACCTGGAGATAACCCGACTATCAAACAGAGAACCAAATCGACCACGTTCTAATCGACGGTAAATTCTTCTCGGATATAACCAATGCCCGCACATGCCGCAGTGCGAATGTAGATTCGGATCACTACTTAGTCGCTGTATGCATGCGCTCAAAACTTTCGACAGTTATCACCACGCGTCGAAGTCGAACGCCGCGGCTCAACACTGAGCGCCTGTGTAACGTATAAGTGGCTCAAGGCTACGCGCAACAGTTAGCAGTGGGCCTACCAACGGAAGAGCAGCTTGGCGCAGGTACACCGGAAGATTGCTGGAGGGACATCCGAAACGCCATAGGTACCTCGGCTACAGCACTAGGCTTCGCGACTCCGAATCACAGAAACGACTAGTACGACGGCGAATGTGAACAGTTGAAATACGAGAAGAATGCAGCATGGGCGAGAATGCTGCAACACCGTACGAGAGCGAATGAGGCTCGTTGCAGACAGGCGCGGAACAGGCAGACCTCAGTCTTCCGGATGAAGAAGCGCCAGCAGGAAGAATAAGATCGCGAAATGATGGAAGAGCTGTACCGCGCTAAGGACACACGAAAGTTCTACGAGAAGCTGAACCGCTCGCGCAGAGGCTTTGTGCCACAAGCCGACATGTGCCGAAATAATCACGGGAATATTCTCATGAGCGAGCGTGAGGTGGTCGAGAGGTGGCGGCAGCATTACCATGAGCACCTCAATGGCGACGTTGCAAGCACCGAAGGTGGCGTGGTTACAGATCTAGGAGAGCACAGGACGAAAGACTCTTCCGGCCCCTGACCTTCAAGCGATTGAAGAGGAGGTTGGCCGGTTGAAAAACAACAAAGCCGCTGGAGCAGATCAACTACCAAGCGAGCTTCTAAAATACGGTGGAGAAGCACTGGTGAGTGCACTACACCGGGTCATTACTAAGATTTGGGAGAAGGAAGTATTACCGGAGGAATGGATGGAAGGTATCCTGTGTCCCATCTACAAAAAGGGCGACAAGTTGGATAGCGGGAACTACCGCGCGATCACACTACTGAGCGCTGCCTACAAGGTACTCTCTCAAATTTTATGCCGCCGTCTATCCCTGATTGCAAGAGAGTTTGTAGCGGAATATTAGGCTGGATTTATGGATGAACGCGCTACAACGAACTAGATGTTCGCCATCCGCCAGGTGTTGCAGAAATGCCGCGAATACAAAGTGCCCACACATCACTTGTTCATCGATTTAAAACCGGCGTATGATACAATCGATCGAGAACAGCTATGGCAGATTATTATGATAGTGCGTAGTTCGAGTATCAGGGACACTCTCGAGTCCCTTCGAATCTCGCAGAGGGTTACGGTAAGGTGATGGTCTTTCGTGCTTGCTGTTCAACATTGCTTTAGAGGGTGTAATTAGGAGAGCAGGGATAAACACGAGTAGAACGATTTTCACGAAGTCCGTTCAGCTGCTTGGTTTCGCTGATGATATTGAGATTATAGCTCGTAAATTTGAGAGGATGGCGGAAACATACATCCGACTAAAGAGTGAAGCCAGGCGAATCGGATTAGTCATTAATGTGTCGCAGACAAAGTACATGATGGCAAAGGGCTCCAGGGAGGAAGCTATTTTGGACGCTGATCAGACCGGTAGTTCTGTATGAGCACAAAACATGGACCCTACGTGCAGAGGATCAACGCGCCCTTAGAGTTTTCGAACGGAAGGGGTTTGCGTACCATCTACGGCGGAGTGCAGATGGAAGACGGGACTTGGAGTAGGCGAATGAACCACGAGCTGCATCTGCTGCTGAGAGTCGAGTCCGCGCTGTCCAACGCTATGCAATTTGCTTGTTGACGTGACCACAAAGCCACACATACTCTAATTATGACTTCAATTTTGAATTACTTTATATTTGTCTACAACATATTAGACCATCTCTCAAATGCAACATTCGCCGCTACAAAGTACGGAAAAAATATTGTCATCCCTATAATTAACAGGGCACCGAATCAGCGAAAACAAAAAAAAAGGTCACTGGACATCGAAGAATAAAGAAAAAAGTGATGCAATTACTTTTAGAAGTTCACAGGAACTCTGCTGAGTTTTTTTGTCTTCATCTGCATTTTTGCGTTTTGCATGCGATGCTGGTCATAGTGCACTAAACCAGAGACGTTACTAGATGTGGGTTCCAATGGACTGTTTCAAACCAACTTTGCCACACTACAAACACCTAAGATAGGAAGGATTCAACTGTGCAAGATAAAGTACGCATTGCAAAACTATGCTTGCTTCGAATGAGTGTAGTCAGTTTCGTACCTTTTAATTCCGCCCTACGTTGCTTATCCTTTGACAGATACGCGTATTTCGACTACCACTTGTAATCTTCCTCAGTGTCAGTTATCCAGGAAGATTACAAGTGGTAGTTATGAGGAAGATTACAAGTGGTAGTCGAAATACGCGTATCTGTCAAAGTATAAGCAACATAGGGCGGAATTAAAAGATACGAAACTGATTACACTCATTCGAAGAGGGTATTCTGCTAAGAGGGTTCGAAAAGTCGGTACAAGACTATGCTTGCTGTTCACAGCACATGCACAAGTGCAATGGCTGTTGAAGCGGCTCTATCCCATTTGGCATAACGCCGTTTGGCAAAATATCATTTGGCATAAAGGCCATTTGGCATAAATGTCATTTGGCATAATGCCGTTTGGCAAAATACGAAGAATAGCCTTCTTGGAAAGAATGTGCATAATCCTTGTTATGCTATATGACCATTATGCCAAATGGCCGTTATGCCAAATGGCTTTTATGCCAAACGACATTATGCCAAATGGGGTAGATCCGTTGAAGCAATAACCAGCCAGATGCTGCATTGTTTGATCCTCACTAGAGCCACCTACTGGAGCAAATATGTACTGTTAACCCTCTAATACCCAATCCCGCCTTTAGACGGGGTGTAGTTTAAGCATGTTTGTAATTTTTGTTTCGTGGATCTAATTTTTTTATATTTTTGGCTGATATTTAGAACTGTTCTGTATATCTCGAAATGGTTTTTGGCGTATTTTAAAGCGTATTTACATTTTTTTAAATCCTTGAAAAATTGATGTTTTAGTCACCTTTTAGAAGTCATTGTTTATTTTGTATTGAATCGCTACAGTTAACAAATTTTAAATTTTTCCCACATCATTCTATCCTTGCTTAATGGTTTAAGGGAATCAAATACACTCAAAAATTATTTTCCTTAAAATTACACGGAAAATAAAATTTTCTGTGAAAAAAAATTAAAATAATAATACTTTAGCAATAATCATGAAATCTCAAAATGTTTCCATCTCAAAAAATCCGTTCCCCAAATTGGCTTCCAGGAAAAATATAAAAGTGTGGGGATGTTGAAAAATAAAAATGAGAAAAATCAAAAACTGAAATTCACGAAATCGAGAATTGAAAAGAATCATCTTCCAAAACATGTTTAAATCGTTTTTAGGGTTGTCCCCCATTTCCCGGAAAACCATTTCCCGGAAAACCGTTTCCCGGAAAGACGTTTCCCGGAAATCCATTTCCCGGAATGGACCATTCCCCGGAAATCCATTTCCCGGAATGTACCATTTCCCGGAATGCACCATTTCCCGGAATGCACCATTTCCCGGAATAAAAATAATATTTAAAATTAATTTTCCGTTTGTGTTCTGTAAATAATGGCAGTGAATTATAATTGTATAATGTTTGACAGTATTGATGTTCACAGAAGAGTAATCGATAAGGACACAAAATCATTTTCTGCAGAATACATAAGAGACCGTCATTTTTACAATTATTGTAATTCTCACAAATAGTAAATTTCTCCTTATTTCAAAGACTATTCATTTGAGTTTTTTGTTAAAATAGTTGTCAGCATCAAACCACCGACGAAATCAAACTGCTAAGTTTTCATCACATATTTTCCCTTCTTTCTAGCATAGGCTGTTCCTTCTAGTTAAATTGCTAAAATAGTTGTTGACATTAAGCTGCTAACAATTTCATAAGATATTTTGGTTGTATACCATTTCGCCGAAAACCATTTCGCGGATTTTTTTTTCGCAGTGTAACATTTACCTGAATGAACCTTTTCGCCGAACACCATTTCGCAGAATGACGGAATGTACTGTTTCGCGGAATACCATTTCGCGGAATAATACTTCACCTAATTTAATATTTTGCAAACGATAGAAGACAAGGATGGAAATCTAGTGATCATGATCAGATTTCGAATGTGTCGCGGTTGAACGGCATCGTGCGATCATAGCAACAACGATAACATTTTGTCGTCAAGCATCATAACAAACTACGGTCCTAGAAGAATGATTCGCTCGGCATGTTCGGGCGCGATGCGATCGCTATCATGAAGCTGAAATGATAAATTCGCGATTTCATTTACTTTTGGAGCATTCTTACTTCTTTAACTTGAATATATGCTTATGAAGGTATTATTTCTAATCATGAATGTGGTTTACGGGTGCATAAAGGGCCTAAATGTGATGAATAAAATTTATCATAACTTGTAACATGATCCGCTAACGGGTCATCACGCGATAAACCGTGCATCAGGTGCTTTGATTGCTCTGTGATACGAGTACGGTGTGAGGCGTCGGCTTCATGCTACTGAAAGAGCAAGGCTATCTTGGATTATTCGTATCCTGTATCATTTATCGCTTGAAGTGATTTTCTTCCATCCTTGATAGAAGAATCAACAGTGTAATTTCCGCATGGCTTGGTCAGTCAAATCAAAATCAAGAAATTTACATTTGACAAAAAAAAGAATGACAAATTATTTTCTCTGCTTTAATTCTTTAACTTTAACTATGCTTAACCTTAGCTCTCCGACTATACTAATTGTTTGTAAATCTACCATCCAGGATAAAAATTTTCCTTGTTTGATTCGTAATCTGTTCTCAAGAATTTCGAACGTAATGTCAAAGGCCATTAGGCCAGACGTCATCAGGTCGAAAGCAATCGTTGTCACATAGATTGTTCTTTTAAGCATATTGGTAACTCCATCAGAGATTCTTCCTTCTTTCAAATAAGGCTATTCTTTCCACGAAAATTATAGTTTGGCAACCGAATTGCTAAATGTTCCATGATTTGTCTTATTGGTGGTCCACTGCTAACTCCGTAGGAGGTTTGTTCTTCTTTTTAAATGTGCTCTCCTTTCTAATAACACTTGCTGGTGACCAAACTGGTATCTACAATTGAAAATTTTCCTTCTTTAAAGAATAAGTTGTTAACTTATAAGTTGCAGTGCTACCGTATTATTTAGTATGCCAGCAACTAACTTATTCTTATGAGATTTTTATTTCTTTTAATAATAGGCAGATCTTTATATCCAATTGGCCTAACATCTATTAAGCCCAGTGATTAATCGCCTCATGTCAATTGAGCCTAATCTCCCAGCATCATAATTTTCGGACTGAGCCTACTTCTCAGCTTCTACACGTACGCCCTTATTGACTGAAAGCATTATATGTTAAAATGTTGCTTTTTTGTAAACCACGTGACCGCGTAACCCTTAAGTCAAGTAACACTCCTTAGGGATAACTTTATCGGCTTTCTCTTCTTTTTGATGTTCCAACTAGCTTGTACTGTTATAACAGAAATCAAAACAAATCTTATTTTTGTATCAGAGGATTTTCTACCTATCAAATATACGCTGTTTTTTTACAGATATGCTATTGATCAGATATCAGATATCAGCCCTTCTTCACAACAAAGGCTGTTCTTTGATAAAAAAAAATATGCGTTATGCTGTTTTTAGAATAACAACTGCTAAATTAATATTATCGAAGAATTTGCCTTCTTTCATATATAAGCTGTTCTTTCGAAGTATACCCTTACAAAAATTTAATTGTTGATATGAAACATTCCATATTTCATTTGCTATTTTGAGTTTTGAATCTTAAATCTTATCATGATGTAGTCCCTCGATTAGTTAAATTTTTGTATCATATTAACGATTTTCCGTAAAACGGTGCATTCCGCGAAATGGTTAATTCCGCCAAATGTCATTACGCGGAATGTTACACCGCGAAAAGGAATTCCGCGAAATGGTTTTCGGCGAAATGTTAAACAATCGATATTTTTCTTCTTTTACACCTAGGCTGTTCTTCCGAGTTATCTTTTAAAATAGCTGTCAGCATTAACCTGTCCATGTTGTCATCAAATATTGTCCCTTATTTTAAACATAGGCTGTTCTTTCTAGTTACACTGTAAGAATAGTTGTTGGCATTAAGCTAGCAATATTTCCATATGATATATATTCCCTTCTTTTACGCATATGCCGTTCTTTCGTGTTTATCGAGATCAAACTGCTAACTATTTCATCGAATATTTTCCCTTCTTTTAAACATAGGCTGCTCTTTAAAGTTATACTGCTATACTTTCAACAAGAAGTCTTTGATATTCGTAAGATCAAAAAACTGGAAAAGAGACAATGGTAATGCTCTTGTCCCTCCGATTAGCTGTTGAGGCATACCGTAATTTAGAGACTTTAATTATTCATAATACTCGTCATAAAAAAACTAATACATACACACTTAATTTTTTTCGCTGAATCTCGGCAATTTGGCTTGCTTTTTACCGAGATTGGCACCGCCGAGCACTCAGCAAACTCGTTTTCCAACGAGATCTCAGCAATCGTGTTGTTTGTTTGCTGAGTTTCAGAAAATGTTTTGCCGAAATTCAGCTAACAAGCGTTATTTTTTACCGAGATTCAGTATAAATATTTACTGAGACACGGCGGTGCCGGCGTTTGCCGAGCTCATCTTAGTGTGTATTGAATTTAGTACATAACTTTATTATTTTTATGCAAAAAAATCTTTACAAAATAATGAAAATAATAGAAATGTTGTTTTTTGATATTGAACATGTTTTCCGGGAAATGGTCATTCCGGGAAATGGTTTTCCGGGAAATGGTACGTTCCGGGAAATGGTTTTCCGGGAAATGGTACATTCCGGGAAATGGCTTTCCGGGAAACGGGTTTCCGGGAAATGGTTTTCCGGGAAACGACGTACAATCGTTTTTAGATGACGAAAAATGATATTTAGATCAAAATCAAAAATTTGGGTATTAGAGGGTTAAATTACGTATTGCCGGAAGCCTCTGACCTCCAGAGCAATTTTGTCGAAAATAGTAGTCTTCTAACATGTTCCATTCCTTCTCGGTTATTTCGAAAGAAACTGATCTCAAAATAGATCACTGTGCGCAAATGGGTTATTTTTTTACATTGACATTCAACGCAACACGCGAATGCAATGAGAATTTCCATTGCACAAAGATCCTTGACTTCCCAGGAATTCATCCAAGATATGCACAACATGGCCTTACCGAATAACCAGTGCCGAATTCCATAAAATGTTTATTTAATGCATCTTGTTGCACAACTTACACACTTCAGTCTTGGCAGCTGGTAATATGTTAGTAGTATCCATCATTTTTTCGTTAGAGGGCGTTCATAATGACGTAGCATTTTAGAGAGGTGGGGGAGTCTGGGATTGTATGACGAGCCTTCGCTACAAGTGGGGAGGGAGACATAAAAAATCGACCAAAATGCTACGTCATTTGTGTACGCTCCTTTACAAATACACTACGAATGAGCTTGCAACACAGCTTAGTGATTTTTGAGCTATTTCACAGCTACTGAGAGCGTCCATGAACGTCAATTGAACATTTCGTATTCGTATGTCATGAGGCAGATACGATGATACCCTATGCCAAGGAAAGTCAAGTATATTCCCATTACCGAAAGATCTTGGACCAACCGGAAATTGAACCCGTCACCCACTTTCAGCATGATATTTCTGAATACCCGCGGGTTAAACGCTTTGGCTGTTATGATTCTTTTGATTTGCTGCATACCTATTCAATTGATTAATCCCAAAATGATCAGTCAAATTCTGCGTTTATTCTACAAACCTCCGGCATTTTACTTCAATGTCATAACGATGCATTAGCAAAACGTACCTGTAAAGACAAGAGAAGAAAACGTTTATTAGTATTCAGAAATGTCTAGCAATATCATGAACGTTTCGATTCAAAAGAGTTTTCATAGTACAGTTAAACGAATGACATTAGTTCGACTGATCTCGAAAAGAATTGCTTAAAAGCTTGAATATTCATTAAAATTATATTCATTTTACCTCCTACCAATAATTCAACAACGGCGTTTTCGTATGATCTCACCCTTTTCGGTGATTTTCGTACCCGTGCACACCTATGGTCCTGCTGACTGAAACATTAATCCGTCCACCGACTGACCGAATGATGCGCCACGTCGAGTTTCCGTAATAATTTAATTTGTAGCGATTTTTGCGTTCTTCTCACCATTTTCGTACGCCCGAGTGTCGTATTTGGTCGTTCCATATCCGCCTCACCACTTTGCACTTTCTCTCGAGCCAGTTTTCCCGGTTGCTGCTGGCAGGGAACCGCCCTAGCAGTGATGGGAAAATGTTTAAACATGATGAATCTTTCACGGTGAAATTATTCTCGATCGGTTCACTTGGCTTGTGGCGGGAAAATCCGGGAAAACTTTGTCGACCCATTCCTCCCTTGTTGCTGCGTTTCGCGATATGGAAAATGATAAAAAATACTTCGTCATAAATATCCGGTAATAGCAGTTTATGGCTGTTGTGAAAAATCTGATCTACATTTTTCTCGTTTTGGATGCGGTGATTTTTTATTCATGAAGCTAATAGAAAAAAGTGAAATGCAGTTTTTACATTGCCTACCTCTCCCCCAATGGAACGGCGATATTGTGTGACGGAGGTAATGTAAAAACAACATTTTGTGCTTCCTCGTTTGGCCCAAGTGTGACACATACTCTTTACGAACAGGCGACTGGTTGGCCGGCCGACCATCACACCGTCGTCGTCGTCGTGTTATTATAGATGGCTTTCAAATATTCATTCGATTTATATGCAAATGGTAATACCAAATTCAATTCCACGCAAATTGCATTTCGACTACGCTTTTATTGCCTCTTTATTAACCGGCGCCGATTGCCGACTGACTATTACGCACAGTAGGGAGGTAGGTACGTTACGACATGCTCGATGGATGTTCACAATGTTTCGAATTTCAGTTGATTGAAAGTGTCACTCCGGTGTCGCATTGGTGCGTGGAAAATGCGCTTCTCTTTTATATATACAGGTCCCACAACAGTAACCTATAAGCAGCATCACATGCCATCCGCCATATCAAATAGCAAGTTAATTCCAAAACTGGTCGAACGGGGCATCCAGTTATATACAGTTTGATTCAAGTTGTTGTTGATAATGTGACTTCATACCATTTTTGTAAGCAAAGACTGGAATAACGTAAACGCATGTATACAAATTTAAATTTCTGACTCACGTCCTGTTCAAAAGACTGAGACATCTTGAGGAGTCCTTTACTAGCAAATTTAAAAAAGGACACGGACACCGTTTTCAGCTAGAGGCTGTACAGACTGAATGAAGCTTAACCCTACCTAGACAAGGGACACACGGAGCATGCACCAGTGGATATGGAGAAGAAACTATTCTCACGAAAGTTTCATTGCTGGTAGCGTGAATCGAAACCTCACCCCATAGTGTGCAGCGATTAGAAGCATGGTGACCCAAACCGCACGGCTACGAGGCTCCACGTATGTAAGGCTGGTTTTCGTGAGAGCCTATCAAAGACGGATCAAATGTTTAAGCAGCGGTTCATCCTAGCCCGTTTTCTTCATTTAAAAGAAATGTGCTGTGACAGATAATGCCAGAACATGGATTTCCGGTGAAACTAAAAAGGCTGATGCGTGTAACAATTTACGAGGGATAACGACAACACATCAACAGATTAATATTTATTCTTCAATCACTTAACCTAATTTATAGCTCTTTTGTCCACTTGGTACAGCGCCTAAATGTATTCTATTGGGATTCTATTCTAATTGTACTATATAGAACTGGTTGCCGTTGAGCTGCTTTCACTTTTACAGTATCATGGTAGAATGATGAGTACGAGGATGTTGATGTGTGGCTGTTCATTGTTCCTGTTTCCAGTCCGATTGGGGGTCTCCATAATGGGTTGCCGTTCGCCGATGTCCAACTATGCGGGTTCATTTGAGCCATGGGCTCAGAAGAGGGTTAGTGTCAGCTGCTCTCAGGGGGAAAGAGCAACTGACGAAAGTGCCGGGGCTGGGATCGAACCCATGACCATTTGCTTATGAAGCAAACATACGACCAATTACGCCACGGGCCCCCGCTATAGATAAATATATGTGATTCTTTAAAGATCTACCACCGCTTTTACTATGTTTTGACTTCTAAGTTATGAGTTAGATTCTACGTACCTCAAACAGCAAAAAAACAAAAGAAAAAAAAAAAACAAAAGAGTCACCAGACCGAAAAAAAGTGTCTCGTTTTCTCAATTGAGAAACGCATTTGCTACTCGAACAATAAAACCGCCATAAATCCAGTGCCTTCGGCATTGGGATCGCTTGCACCGCCGCACACACCAGAGCACGATTTTCCGAAAGAGGCACTCGCAAGCTTTATTGGATGCATTATTCTGTCTGGGTGTTCTTTTTTTCTCATGCTTCACACCTACCGCCCTTTCTATCTGTGCTCTGCGAGCTTTTCGAAAACACGAAATGTCACATTAGTTTCCAATATAGATCGTGATGAACGACGCAGCAGGGACAACAATGATGTGGATGGCTGGTTGATAGCATTTTATGTGACGAACGGGACTTTTGCTTGAACAGGAGTTGCGGAGAAATTCTGAGATACGGTTGTTGGGAATAAAAAAAATCTGTGCATGGTTCAATGTTGATGTTTATTTGAAGTTTGCATTTAGAATTCTCTGCATCTTATACTTTTACTACATCTGCATTAGACCGTCCCTTATTTTGCAAAAGTTGGAAATGTTATAAGTTCGTTGTTGGAAAATGAAAACTCAGAAATGATCGTGTAAAAATTTGAAGTCCGTATCTCAAGGCTAAGTGGTCCCTCTAGGGGCCTAAAGTTGTCAAAAATTGTATGTGACTAAAAAAACCCAGATTAATCCACCTAGTGGTGATAGTGCCTTTCTCGTCGAACATGTACACATGATCTTTCCTTGGTTGGGATACAACTGGGATGGTTTTGCTTCAGAATGTTGGCTTCAGCCTTTTGGGGGAATCGAAAACACTAGTTTATGATTTTTTCCGACGTTTCGATCTGTATGGCGCCTTTTCAAGGGTTCAATCGGTCAAGGTTTCCTAGTCAAGATGGCCTAGCCTAACTTAAAAATGTCATACGGAAGTTTTGGTATTTATTGAGTCCGTTCGGTTTGAAACCGTCGTGATGTGGACAATCTCCTACCTATCGGGCGGTTTAGAATTCGGTCCTGTTTTTGGAATCTTCTACTATTGTTTGTTAAGCTAGTTTCTGTGCTAGGGCCATCATTCCGAAGCATGATCTTTCCGTCGACGTAATGCGAACTGTTCCTGAATCCTGAGAATACCTTATTTAGAAAAGCAATAATTTTAATAAAATTGGGAAATTTATTAATTGAACATATTCCGACGTTACGTTAAACGTATAGACTGGGCTGAAAAATATCAGAATTTTCAGTTGACTGCTTGAGCACCTTCACTATCACTGAAGACCGATCAACATCAAGACGATAATTACAAGCTAGGATATAACGTCTTTCACAATCACAGATGACTTTACGCCAGGCCTGCCCAACCTTTCGTGGCCGCGGGCCACAAGTGATACTCCATACCAGTCGACGGGCCAGACATTAAATTTCGACATCAAATTTCGAAAGCACGAATGCAACAGAGAAATTTTGTACATCCGATTACCCGTTCTGACGGCAAATCACACCACTGACGTCATTTGGGTCATAAAATGTGAGCAAGAATTCTTGATTGTTTTGCAAAAATCATCCTGAATACTTTTTTTCTGAATTTTGCCGAACTGCAGGTTGCAGCAAACAATTTGCTGAAATTCAGCAAACTTTCCTGTTTCGTTCAGTAAACTCTGCTGTTCAGCAGCAACGTTTTTCTGAAATTCAGTAAATTTTGATGAAATTCTGCTTCAAATTTGGCTGTACCTTTCAAGTTTAAAATTTTTAAATTTATGTATTTAATTTTTTTAATCTTTGAAAATTCTTAACAAAACACTCCTCCAAAACACTTATTTCGAGTTTATTTTTAATATTAAATTTTATTTAAATATGAAATATCTTCAAATATTTCAATCCTTGGGCCAAGTTTAATTCATCGATTCTGCGGGCCGTATGTTGGACAGCCCTGCTTTACGGTCTTCGACATAGTTTTTTCTTCACACTTTAGGCTATATTTTATTATCATAGGTTACAAAATTCATGTAAAATTTGACAAAAAATGCAAGCAAGTGAAATTGCCCATACTAAATCCCATAAAAAAAATCCCAGTAGTTTTAGACGGAAAAGAGGATTGAAAAAACTTTCTCCGGGGTTGCTTTAGTACAGACAAACAGACATATCATTCGTAACATATTGCTATTATATTCATCGTTACGAAAAAAATAATCGCCAAATGCTAATCAGGTTGCGTTTCACTGCGGCTTGATGTTGGTAGTGAGTAGACGTCAAACAAGCAACAACGATTAATACATATTTGTTTCCACCGTTGAAAACAAGGACGATGGAGAGTGAGTAGAGTAAGACGTCTGTATGTATGTGGCCTTAGTTCAGTCAAGATTTTGTTTTCTTACACATATTTATCGCTTGCATTGACTTTGTTCATTTTTGAAGTTCCTGCGAAGCACCCTAGGAAGCATCCAATGCTGGTTTTGCATCACTATCGGTAGCCTCTATTGTGGTCTGCGCCTATTTTCTTGCTAATCGTTCCTCATGGTTTAAAATAAGACCGCGGTTCGATGTGTCGCATGCATAGGTTTGGTTCTTTTTGGCATTTGGCCACTTCCGGCTGGACACCCTAGATCGGTCCTGGAACACTATCGGTAGCCTTTATAAAGATCTTCGTTGTGGTCTGAGCCTATTTTCTGACTAATCGTTCATCACGTTATTTAAAAAGCCGCTGTTTAATGTGCCGCAGGCATGGGTTTTGATATCTACTACATTTTACCACTTCCAGTGGGACACCGGAACCGGTTCCAGAACTCTATCGGTTGATCCAAATATGATCTGAAACTATTCTCTTTTATTAACCGTTTATCAGGTTGCCTGAAGAGCTTGCGATTTGATGCGTCGCATGTAAGGGGTTGGTTAACTTTTATACTTGGCTACTTCCGTCGTGACATCTGGAACCGGTTCAGTAACACTAACGGTTCCGATATGGTGTGAGAATGTTTCCCTGCCCACTGTTCATCAGGCTATCGAAAAAGCCGCTGTTTGTTGTATCGCATGTATGGCTTTGGTTCACATTCATCTTTGGCCACATCCGGCGGATCACCCGGAACCGGTTCCGGAACACTACTGGTTCAGATATGATCCGAGAATATTTTCCTGCCTACTGTTCATCAGGCTATCGAAAAAGCCGCTGTTTGATGTATCGCATGCATGGGTTTGGTTCACTTTCATATTTAGGCAGTTCCGGCGGAACACCCAGAACCGGTTCCGGAATACTACCGGTTCAGATATGGTCTGAGAATGTTTTCCTTCCTACTGTTTATCAGGTTATCGAAAAATCCGCTGTTTGATGTGTCGCATGTATGGCTTTGGTTCACATTCATATTTGGACACATCCGGCGGATCACCCGGAACCGGTTCCGGAACACTAACGGTTCCGATATGGTCTGAGAATGTTTCCCTGCCCACTGTTCATCAGGCTATCGAAAAAGCCGCTGTTTGTTGTATCGCATGTATGGCTTTGGTTCACATTCATCTTTGGCCACATCCGGCGGATCACCCGGAACCGGTTCCGGAACACTACTGGTTCAGATATGATCCGAGAATATTTTCCTGCCTACTGTTCATCAGGCTATCGAAAAAGCCGCTGTTTGATGTATCGCATGCATGGGTTTGGATCACTTTCATATTTAGCCAGTTCCGGCGGAACACCCAGAACCGGTTCCGGAATACTACCGGTTCAGATATGGTCTGAGAATGTTTTCCTGCCTACTGTTTATCAGGTTATCGAAAAATCCGCTGTTTGATGTGTCGCATGTATGGCTTTGGTTCACATTCATATTTGGACACATCCGGCGGATCACCCGGAACCGGTTCCGGAACACTACCGGTTCAGATATGATCCGAGAATATTTTCCTGCCTACTGTTCATCAGGCTATCGAAAAAGCCGCTGTTTGATGTATCGCATGCATGGATATGGTTCACTTTCATATTTAGCCACTTCCGGCGGAACACCCAGAACCGGTTCCGGAATACTACCGGTGCAGATATGGTCTGAGAATGTTTTCCTGCCTACTGTTTATTAGGTTATCGAAAAATCCGCTGTTTGATGTGTCGCATGAAGGGTTTGGTTCACTTTCATATTTGGCCACTTCCGGCGGGTCACCCGGAACCGGTTCCGGAACACTACCGGTTCAGATATGGCCCGAGACTATTTTCCTGTTTACCGTTCATCATGTTTTCGAAAGTGCCGTGGTTTGATGTGTCGCATGAATGGGTTTGTAGCGTTTTCATATCTGGTCCCTTCCTGGGGTACCGATCCGGAACACCTAAATGGCCATAACTCCGGAACGGCTGGACCGATCCGAACCATTTTCAATAGGAAACAATGGGACCAGATTCCGCGTCGAATGAACCGTTGGTCATTAAAATCGGTTGAGGTTTACTGCCAAAAAGTGATGTGAGTTTTTTTGTACACACACATACACACACACATACATACACACACACACACACATACATACACACACAGACATCACCTGAATTCGTCGAGCTGAGTTGATTGGTATATGTGACTCGACCCTCCGGGCCTTCTATCAAAAAGTCATTTTTGGAGTGAACATATAGCCTTTCCAGTACACTTAGTGTACGAGAAAGGCAAAACATGAAATTTTGTCGACAAAAAAATACACTGTACACTATGCTACTAGAACCGATGATTTTACGACCCTCGAGGGCCAAAAATGTGTTTAGAATTGCGATATCTCCACGATTTTTTCAAGAGAAATCTCCGCAATCTTGACCAGGGATGGTGTGATTTAAAAGGAATCGCTAAAGAAGTTTCTTGACCGATTCCTGGCAGAAACTTTCTACAGTGACTGCTATTTGAATTGTCATTTTTCGCAACTTTTTTTCTTGGGCGATTCAGGCGAGGAATTTCCCGTGCATCAAGATAGGCCGAGATATTCCTTCCTCAATGAAAAATGTCGAATGTTTACAAGCCTGACTGTAACCCTCAAAGATGCATATCCAGAGCTCTAGAGTAAGACAAAACTGATCTAGATCACTTAAGATAGATCACGATCAGAACCGAAGACGTAAGAACGTAGTACTAACTAATCCGAAGCACTTTAGAAAACAAGATGCATATATAGAGCTCTGGAGAAATATATGGAAATAAATAAAACTGATCTAGATCAGTTACAGCAGATCTATCCCAAAGCCGAAGATGTAAAATGTAGCAGCTATCAAAATAAAGTACTTTGCCGAAGACTTCAACCCTCTAGGATGCAAGTTGTAACCGTTCGTAAACTATTCTTGAGGATTTGGTTAAAGCACGGTGGCTTAAGCACCACTCTCAAAGAGAGACCACCGGTCGTGTTGAAATTTGCCCGACTTTGCAAGAGACTATTTCACTCAGGGACGGTTTTGAACGGTTCTTGGTAAACGGCAGAATTTCTTCGAACGCAAATTTAACTCCAACTCTTTCACAGGCTAAAAGATACTTAGGGAAAACCGAAGGGATTCTTACTCATCCGAGCGATGTAACGGAACTAAAACGTAACGGAAGGTAGTGAGTATGTTTATTTAATTAAGCGATGTGAAACGTAACGGAACTAAACGAAATTTCAAACTTTCTACTATTTATTCTAGGAATTCATTCGTGTTGGACGGAAGATATTCATACGGGATGGAAAAGAGCAAACATGGCCATGTTTAAAAAAGTCCTCACGTACCTGCGCAGGTTTTTCGACGATACGATGCTCGGTGACGGGGGACGTAGCTCGAAGATGGCGACGACTTCGACGTTCGGAGATGGCGGTCAGCAATGGTGTTCGCCGGCGTGACCGTGCTGCGATTTGGCGCGCAGCGATGACGAAGGACCCGTGTGCAGTATGGCCGAATTACCGGTGCGGAGGGAGTGGCGGTTGGTTGGAAGCTTCCGATTGTTCTACTCGAGAGGGAAACGGCGGATGCCGCTTGTACCCGGGAGGATCCTCCTCCGGTCGATAGAAAGGCACCAAAAGCCCAGCGATCCGGCTTCGCGTACTTAGATTCCTGCTATGACCGAGCGGGGAATGGTACGTTCTCTATTTTCCGGATTTGGATCGGATTCGCGGCGTGCTGTTGACGACACGCTTCAGCGAATCGCCTCTCGTACTCCGGTCCTCGGGGATTGACGGACGGGACCTTACCTTCGGCTTTTGGCGACCGACGGGAGAACCTCGCTACTAGATGAAAGAGCGACTTCACTCGCGCCTCCGTTTGACTGCCTACTGGAGGCGGGCCTTTGCTGGGCACACGGGTCGCGAAGATCCAGACGGAAATGGCGGTACACTCCACCAGAAGTTCCCCGATTCGGCGATGACGGTTGCCGAACGAAATTCACAAAAACCAGCCGTACGAAAAAAGCGCTGGGCGCTACACGTCCAACAGGAACTACTATTAGATTTAAGCACTTTAACTTTAATTAGAATTTAATTACCTTTTTTCGTAGATAGTTCCATAACTCAATAAAAATTCAGCAGAAACCGCGAAATCTCGGACCTCGGTCCACTAAACGTGAAAGAAAGACACCAAAAACGTTTAACATCACTTTTACATTAAGAAACTCACTCACTACTTTTACCTTTAATTTGCAAAAATAACTTGCACCATAATAAACTTCAATTAACTTCAACTCAATCTTAGACTGAACTCAAACTCAATATAACTTTCGAATAACTTGGACTTGACTCGCGCACTTCTGCTTTCCAGCCGTACTCGTAGCGAAATGACCGAGTCAGAATATCACTTGCGCCTCGAAACTGTGCCGCTTTTCAAAAGTCCCACAATTGAAATTGCTAACTATTATTCCAAATCGCGCCAACTAATTCGGCATGGCGATTTCCATGCATGGCGACAAAATTGCAGCGCGACTGTAATCCGCCAAAAAGTATGTAAGCGCCATGCGTATCATGCTATAAAAGCGCTTAACACGAAAGCTTTAACACATACTATGACATACATGAGCATAAGTAACAGGCATGGACCGATTTTACAGACAAATGAAATATTTCAATATCGCTAATATAAATAAAAACAAAAATTTAAATAACTTTTAGTCCATTAATTAATTTTTTATTCAATTTTATCTAAAAAAACGCAAAACGTTACAAAGTTCCAGTAGAGAGACATGCAAAAAAAAAAACAAAAAAATGTCAAGAGCAGTTTTTTTTTTGCTTTTCGGGTCTGTCACTGCGACCAGTTCTATTGTAATATCTATTGTAACATTACGCGTATCCTTAGTGTAGTGCATGTCGCATTACTCAATTGCCATTGAAGGGCAATAAAGTAGGGAACCGCGCCACTTGGGCGGTGGCTTCTATATTCGTCTGTTTTCCACTATAACTCAGTCAAATTTGAACCAATTGACACAACTTTTGGAATGTGGTGAAATAGGTATAGTATCTACCCGTGTACAACATTTCAAGTCAATTGGTTCAAAATTGACTGAGTTATAGTGGAAAACAGACGAATATAGAAGCCACCGCCCAAGTGGCGCGATACCCTATCGATTTTGATACATTTTTTGTTTTGCTTTCTGAGAAATTTCTTTCTAATAGAGAACAAAACAAGAGTACTGATAGTTGGCCATGCATCGGAAACCTAGCTCCACCCTTGTTTACCGCTAAATACTCCCCTTCTTACCCGGGTTTTAACATTAGCAGCAATACCATTCCAATAATGGAACATGTGTTCATAAGGGTTCTAGTATGTTCCTTGCGTACTAACACTTTCCAGTTTTCGAAGAGTTAGTACATACATGGACCCCTAACCCAATTTGATTTCCTTTGCATTGAGTTTGGCCTCAGATAGTGATGTTTTTAAGAGATCACAGCAGGCGATGCGCGCGGGCGCCTATGTTTTGAGTTATCTGTCACGTTTTTGATCGACTCCGCGTATTCGAACGACCGCATAGTGAAATAATTGCCGGTGCTACGCCATCCTTAGAAGAAAATTGTGAGCGCCTAATAGGGTATCGGGATGCTTCGTTGGCATAGTTCCCTCGTTCGGCCTATCTCAAATCTAGCCAAAAACTCAAAGAAACACGCATAACTGGATATCGGAAAAGCTATGCGGCAAACAACTGTAACATTTCGTTTCAATTTGAGCACTTTGGAGCATTAAAATTGAATGAAAATGTCACTTTGTTTAGCTTTTGTAGACGCCATGATTCTTCGGCTTAGTGGGTAGTCTATACACATGATTATAAATGGCATGATTCTGGAACATTTCGAACTGATTTTTCAATTACACAACATTTGATGCGACGGTCAAAGACTCTATTTTGAACTTGTATATTTGTTTTCAACGAATAATAAATATTTTACAAATTGAATGTGGGCCGAATATTGAGGACATTTTTTTCACTATGTACCCAAATCTTGGCCCATCAGTAAAGTGAGGTCAACAACACCGATAAAGTGACGTCAACAACATTGCTTGCGTAAGAACCAGAAAGAACGAACAGGAAGAAAGATTTTGTGTACGGTGACTGTAAAAATATAACAGAATAATAGGGTTTTTTACAGTTTTTTGAAAATTTGGCTCCAAAAATGTAATTTACAAGTAAGATTGCTGAACAAACAGATATAATACTTCAGCAGAAATACTGAAAAAATGAGATAATAAGTGGTTCTAGTGCATGGAAAGCAATAGGCCAACGTTGTATCCACTAATAGGCCAATTTTTGTACCATAGACCAACGTTGCATACCATCGCATCGAATCTTTTCAACTTAATTAAGTAAAATCTTCAATATTTACGTTAGTTTACTTCCAATTGGTAAAACATGCATTGCCTAGAGTGTGTAATAGGGTCAACATATTATTTCTAGTGGTATTAAATCATGAGTTATGGTCAAAATTGTCAAGGCGGCATGCAAATTAGGCCAAGCAATGGTACATATACCCTAGTATCGGTTGTGATTTTAATTGGGCTCCTACTTTCAAGTTCCTGTGCATTGGAAATGTATGATTAGCATTACGAGAAGAAAACAGCAATTAGCCCGGAAGCAACAATCGAAAACGGTCACGTATTTTCTAGCTTCTAAAGCCTGTATCCGCAATAATCGGGACACAGAAGTATAGGCTGTAGCTCTGTAATGAATCGGTAAAATTGACCAAATAATTGACTGAGAACTCTTTGATGTATGTTTATTATTTGTGCCAAATTTCATAAAAATCGATGCATTACTTTTAACTGTGGATGAAAAACAAACAGACGTGGTTTTAAGCATTTTGTACAATCATGATCAATTTTCATTCGCATAGTAGATGGTTCTTTTACGCTACAGTTCAAAGTTCTGTGATGATAATTATGAAATTTCGTTAGCAGTTATGATACTTATAGAGACACTTTCTTGCAAAATTTCATCAACTTTTATCGATTGGTTCGAAAGCTACTGGTGTTGATAAGGGTGAGTGTTAGTGAAAATTTTTCGTGTTTTTCATGTGCGATATTTGCCTATTCATAACTTTTTAATTTCTCTACCAATTTTCATGAAATTTTCACAGAAGCTAGTATATTATGTGTATATTATGCCTGCAAAATTTGATGATTATTGGTATAGTACTTTCAATAGTACAATCAAAACAATAAAGGGTGCTGACTAATTTCTGTCTGAGAGGCTAAAATCACGTTCAGTCCCAAAACATGTTTCGACTATAAAATTGTTGATAATGCATCGATTTTTTTGAAATTTTGCCCATGCCACAAATGTAGATTGAGAGGTTTGTGTTCAAAATTTCAACCATTTCCTTTGCCAAATTCAAAAGTTACAGCGCTGACAAGCAAAACTTGGGGCTGTACAAAATTCAATGGCGCACATTTTACTCTTTCGTTGCTACAACAAAAAGTACTGCACCGATTCACATGAAATTTTGTAGGTGAAATGAACACATCTTAAGAGGTTATTAGACAAAATTTGAACAATTTTAATGTATCTATTGCAGAGTTACAGCTGTGTTTCTGTGTCCCGAATATTGCGGATACAGGCTTTGAGTGTCTCATTTCATTGGTTTGGAGATCTTTCTTATTTCTATGAGATGCCTTAATGTTGAAAGTGTGAGCCTGTAAACATTTCCCAATTTAGTTGATTACAATTTGATTGTTTTAGTATAACCGGGGAAGGGATCAAAATATGTTTATCTCGTTTCAGAGAGCGAGCCCGGGCATATGGGGAAATTCCTATGTCCCATCCCAGGAAGAGGAGCCTTGACGGAGTGACATTAACTTTCTTAGCAAAGTCACTCCCAACCAAGGGGCTAGTCGCTTGGAACATTGTGCCAAGAGGTGCCAAGCACACCGTCTTATACGCTGTGTGGCACACCGAGGCACTCTGAGGCACAATTTTGACACTTGAGTTTGGGTAAAAAAAACTAGGCAACCATGTGCATTTAACCTGCAAAATGAAAACAAACAGTTGGTTGTCTTGGTAGTTGCCAAGCAAAATCTGAATCATCAAGCAGTGGCTCTTCGGGGCACACTGAGGCACAATTCAATACCCGGTGGCACACTGAAAATAATTGGCGCAAATAAAGATGTGCTCAGCGACTCCCCCTTGCTCCCAACGTTTTTGCTTAACTTCTATACCACATACTACACGGAGCGGTTGGTACGAGATGTAGTTTAGTTTTATTTTCATTCAATTACGCTGCACAGAAGGCCTGACCGCTTCAATGCTTGTAATGCATCACTGATTCACTGCAAGTATTGATAATGACAAGAAAAATGATAGAAGTAGTCGATTCTATCATTTTCCAGGATTCTTCCAAGTGATGGCTGTGTATGTGTAGACTAGACTAGACTAGACTAGACTAGATAGTGATGTTCTTAACTATATGCAAAGTAAAGTTGGTAAAATTAGTTTTATTCAAAGACTGGAAGTCATCACAACACCAGTAGCAAGGACTAAATACTATAATGCTTTTAATTACACAAGTTTACAGCATTTTTGTACACGGTAATCTGATGGTCATTTTTAGTGAAGAACCATGCCCTGAGTTCAAAAACGTGAAGGCAAAAAATACAGTAAGGCGGAAATTTTTTCGACATTCCATACAGAGTTGATGATTTGAAATCGATTTTTGTTCTATTTTTAAGCAAAGTCACTCACTTCAAACTTCTCATTCTTCGTAATCAATGCTCCGATTGAGCTGAATTTTTTACTGTAACTCGCCTACGTATGGTATGTCAAATAAACGTTGAGAAAGAATTTTAAGTTGGTTTTTTATTTATTAAAAAAAAATACATTTCCTCATATATTTTTGGAAATTTTGCTAAAATTTAAGAAGATCGTCCAAAAAACTCGTTAATATCTTGAATTTCATCAATCTGACGCAAAACCTGCATTCAGATGATCGAATGGTATTGTATTCAGCTTTTAATTTATGGAAAAATATTTGAAATTGGTTGAACAAAACGCAAGATATTTGAATTTTAGTAAATTCCATATTTAAAAAAAATGCAAAACTCGATATTGAGCTTAAACTCAAAAAGGGAAAACATCCTTTTGCATATAAAACAAACCAAATGATCCATAAACAAATGCGCAACGATCCATAAAAAATATCATTTCATGGGGTCTTGTAAGCAATTTTATTGCTCTTTTCGCATAAACTATGGATCGTATTGCACTTTTGTATGGATCATTACTGCTTTTTTAGGGATTTTCAGTTCAATTCTGTGGAACATGCAAATATATGTTATGGATCGTTTCGTATTTGTTTAAGGATCGTTTTTGTGGTTTTACTGGTACAAAAAAATTACGGGCCTTCTCAATACAAATTTTTTCGTTCCAAATTTCCCAACAAGACCAGTAGACCAATCATTAAGCAAACGAATGACTTAATTACTGCTTACTGCATTCGTTTTTATTGTATGACAAGCTTTGGCATCTGAAGGATCGAATGAGCTGAAAAATAAGTTTGTTTAGATAAAATGCGTTCAGGAAAGCTATGAAACTGTGTGGTAGTTCTTGTGTTCTGAAGAAAACCTTAAAAAATAAGAAACTTGATCTTCGAAAAAATGTTGTGGAAATGCCTTTATCGTTTTTTCCCAAATTTTGATCAAGGCATTCCTTAGACAACTTGTTGAGAAAGCGAATGTGATGAAAGTTTAGATAATTTTCGGTATTTAATGATAAAAAATGTTGAATCATTAAAAAACACCTTTGTGCAAATGCGAATTTGAAAAATTATGTTATTTGTTGGAGAACTCGACTGTTCTTTAAAATATCAAGACAATTGAAAGGAAATATAAAAGTATGGAGTACAATATGCTATACTCTGAAAGAAGTTGGCAAAAATCATTAGAACAGTTCATTCAATTTGATAAACAAAGTGTATTTATAATTTCTAAAACAGTCTATATTTTAGATTCCCCGAAGGAAGAAGGTTAAATAAATATAACCGAAATATCGGATGTAGGAGCAAAACAGCCTTTTGCTACCCACTCAGACTGCCAGAGCCGAGAAATTCCTACAAACTGTAGAATTCACAGTCGTAAAATCACACGTTCATAATTATTACTATATTCTATTGTATCGTAACAGGGGTCTCCAATTAGCCTAGTGATTAAGGCTATGGATCGCCAATCCGGAGACGGCGGGTTCGATTCCCGTTCCAGTCGGGAAAATTTTCTCGACTCCCTGGGCATAGTGTACCAATATACTTGCCTCACATTATACAAATTCATGCAATGGCAGACAAAGGAAGCCCTTCAATTGATAACTGTGAAAGTGCTCAAACAACACTAAGTTGAAGCAAGGCAGGCCAAGTCCCAGTAGGGACGTAGAGCAATAAAAGAGTAGAAAAAGAAGAACCCGGAACCGGTTGCAGAACGCTACCAGTTGCCTCAAATATAGTATGTAGCTATTTTTTGTCAAAAGCTATTAGCTTAGCTAAACAGCCGTGATTTGAAGTTTGGCATGCGTGGTTTTGGTTCATTTTTATATTTGGACACTTTCAGTGGGACACCTGGAACCGATTCCGGAACACTACTGGTTCAGAAATGGTCTGAGACTATATTCCTGCATTCCGTTCATCAAGTTATAGTAAAAGCGGCGATTTGATGAGTTGTATGCATGGGTTTGGTCCACTGTTATGTTTGGTCACTTTTGGCGGGACACCTAGAACCGGTTCCGAAACACTACCGGTTCAGATATGGTCAGAGACTATTTTCCTGCTCACCGTATATCAGATTATCAAAAAAGCGGTGATTTGATGTGTATGCGACATGGGTTTGGTTCACTTTTATTTTTGGGCACTTCCGACAGAACACACGGAACCGGTTCTGGAACACTACCGGTTCGATTTTTTTTCTAAACCATAGGGGGATAATCTGCTCAACAGACACCCTAACAGGAAGGTTAGGGTAGTGTAGGTCTGAGGCCGTCTTCTACAACAAAAGTAAAAGCCAGGACTACTCTCTCCTCGTACCCACTAAACCAGTCCTATGGTCGCCAAACCCTACGTCTCTCCGGAACCACCAAGAAGGTATTGCTTCAAAGAGAGGCTAGCGCACATCGCACCCTCAAGGTTAGCAGCGTAGCCTACGAACATCGATGACTCGCTCTGGAGAGTCCATCACGGTAACATGCTGGTGCTTAGCCAGTTTAGCAAGTGGTCCTCGCCACTTCCTTTGTCCTCGGAAGGCGGGCAGGGTCAACCCCGCCCGCGCCCAACTGCTTTGCAGACATCAAGAACTGATGCCCACGTGCAACCCGATCTGACCTGCTGAAGGCAAGGGTATCACTACCCTTCAGGCCCTATCAGCTGCACCAGAAGGTTGCTGACAGCAGGGTCTCCACCTGCCCCGACCCTTGCCGGGGACCCCTTTCCAACCGCAGGCTCGGATTCAACCCAGTAGACCGACACCACGACAGCACCACTACCGAGACTTCCTCTCCGCGGCCACTTAATCGCTGTAAGGGTTGATCTCGACCGCAGGGCACCGGTATGACCTACGAAGCCGACTCCGAACCCCTGGACCACCTCTTGTACTGCATCTGGACTAGCCACTCTCCGAGTCCACGCGCCACCTCCTCTGTAGCTCCCAGACGATATGGGTGATAGCCGTTGAAACGGCGTTCCAGCCAAACTCATCCCTACACATCCTCTAGACCAAGTTGTCCGGGTTTGTGTCCTCCCCGCATGTGGCGAGCATGCGGTCATGCATTGTGCGAAAACTCGGGCACACGAACAAAACGTGTTCCACCGTTTCCTCTAAACCATTGCACACTGGGCATTCGGGAGAATCCGCATGCCCGAAACGGTGTAGATACTGTCGGAAGCAACCATGACCTGTAAGGACCTGTGTCAGGTGGAATGTAACTTCCCCATGGCGCCTATTAACCCAACTATCTACCATCGGTATCAACCTATAGGTCCACCTTCATTTGGTCGAACTGTCCCACGCGCGCTGTCATTTGACCATAGAGGCCATCCTGGCAGTCTGCCCGAGCAGAAGGGAATACCTTTCAAATACCATGCTGACACTAACCTGTGCTGTAATATCTAGACTTGTTATTATTATATTATTCTACAAAATGTTATGAGAACAACGCAATAACAATTGGAAGTATGTGAGCAGAGTTTGCTATTGGTGGGGTATTTGTTGATTTAGCAGTGAAATAACTGAAGAACATATTTTGGTATTATATCATGGTGTTAACGAACAAATGCGCGATTTAATAACAAAAAATGTTATTACTTTGTTATTCAATACCTTTTGGATAACAAATAAAGCACTTAAAATTTTAGATATTCATTTATCATTGAAATAACAATACTTGTTATTTTCTAGGTGTTATTGATACAAAATTATGGTATTCGTTTTTGTTATTTTGCATCTTATGTCCACCAAATGAAGGGCATATCGTGGTATGATTGTATATAAGATTAATGCCTAAATATGTTATACACTTGCTATTCTTTTCTGTTCGGGTGCGTATGCCTCTTGTGCCGCACATTTCGAAGCACTCCATGTCCTCACTGATAAGAATGCTGTTAGGCACCATACCAGTAATAACGCAGAGAGCGTCGTGTGACACGGTACGGTACGCGCTCGCAACCCTCAGGCACATAAGCCTGTAAGTACTTTCCAGCTTCCGTCGGTAGCATTCAGTACTTAGCGCGGTACCCCACGCCGGGCCGCCATACCTAAGTATGGACGTAGCAACACTAGCCAGAAGCTTGCGCTTACTGGCGTACACCGCTGAGCTATTGGACATCATCCGGGACAGTGCCGCAATAGCTGTGGAGGCTCTTTTACAGGCATAATCGACGTGGCTACCGAAGGTAAGCTTATCGTCGATCATCACGCCCAAGTGTTTGACGGAGCGCTTTGACAGGATAGTGCACTCTCCTACACTGATCTCCGTCTGCTGCTCCGACTTCCGGTTGTTAACAACCGTCACCTCTGTCTTGTGGTGAGCCAGCTCCGGTTTCCTGGACCGCATCCACGCCTCCACAACCTTGATCGAGTGGTTGGTAGTCCACTTTACCTCCTCGATCTTTTCACCGTAGACTTCGAGCGTAATGTCGTCGGCAAATCCGGCAATCTCCACTCCCAATGGGTACGCTAACCTCAACACCTCGTCGTACATGACATTCCATAACACCGGACCCAGGATGGAACCTTGCGGGACTTCTGAGGTTATGTGAAAGCACTTCCGACCCACCTCCGTGTCGTAGACTAGTACACGATTATGAAAGTAACTTCCGAGAATGTTGTACAGGTATTCCGGTATCCCCAGACGCAAGAGCGCATCGGCAATAGCAGACCAGCTGGCGCTATTAAATCATTCCATACATCCAGTGTCACTACCGCGCAAAAGCGAATTCCCCTCCTCTTAGGCTCGAGTGCTTTCTCGGCGGTTTTTGTAACCGACAAGATAGCGTCTACGGAGGACCTCCCCTTCCGGAAGCCGTACTGGTTGCTCGAAAGACCATTTTCGCCCTCGGTGAACCTCAACATTCTATTGAGGATGATATTTTCGAGCACCTTCCCCGCCGTGTCCATCAAGCATATTGGTCTATATGCCGACGGGTCTCCGGGTGGTTTCCCCGCCTTTGGCAATAGTACCAGGCTCTGCCTCTTCCAAGCTTCTGGGAAAACTCCCTCGTCCAGGCATTTCTGCATAGCAGACCTGAACATCTCGGGTGCTTCTGCAATAGCTACTTTTAAGGCCAGGTTCGGAACTCCGTCCGGACCTGGGGCCTTACCTACGCTAAGGGACTTAGCTATCCCCGCAAGTTCCACATCGGTGACCCTCTCCTCATCACCAGCCCCAGTCCCCGGCTGTTCTACGAAAGCAGGCCAAGTACTAGGCTCATGACGCGGAAAAAGTCCTCCAACATCTCTGGAGATTGCTCTGTAGGAGCCATCAAACCTCTCGTCTTGGCCATAACGATCCTGTAGGCGTCAGCCCACGGGTTTGTATTGGCACTCTGACAACATAGGCAAAATAAGGTGTTTTATCTGTATAGTGTTTTATTTGTGTATGGGTCATGAAAGTTATAGCAGAAGCGCTTAATAAACCCTAGCATATTATTAGCCCTGTGAATGATTGCGCTGTAGTGGTCAACGAATGTAAGTTTAGAGTCTAAGATTACTCCTGAATCCCTAACCCGTTCACATTTTTCCACATTCTTATTTCCTAATGCAATTGAGACATTCGGTGTTGTTCTTTTTCTGCTAAATGGTATTAGATTGCATTTTTTAGCATTCCGTTCTAATAGGCATTTGTTGCTCCACTTGTGGAATATGTCTATTTTATTACGTCGGCATGAAGCTCTTTTGGAAATAAGAAATGATGAAGACATCAATGTATTCCGCAATGAAATAGACATATTCTACACATGGTGCTACAAAAGCCTATTAGAACTGAATGTTAAAAAATGCAATCTAATATCATTTAGCAGAAAAAGAACAACACCGAATGTCTCAATTGCATTAGGAAATAAGAACGTGGAAAAATGTGAAAGGGTTAGGGATTTAGGAGTAATCTTAGACTCTAAACTTACATTCGTTGACTACTTCAACGTAACGCAATCATTCACAGGGCTAATTATCATTACCAAAAACTCATCAGAAAAAGAGATGTAGACTAAAAATTATCAGCATATAATAATGAATATAATAATTATGCCAAACTTCACGTTTCATTTTCACTCCATTTACAAGTTGATTTTTATTTCGTTTTGCGTACGACGAAGGCAACCGCACCAAAGCAGCTAGAGGTGTGCGCCGATTTGAAATCTGTCGGCGGCGGCGTTTTGCACTTTTTTGGCCGGCGGCGGCGGCGTGATCGGCGTGACGCCAAATGAATTTTCGGCGGCGGCGGCGGCGGCGTGAAACGGCGTGGTCATAATTTTTAAATTTTTAATTCCGTTAATCAATATCAGTGTTTCATTTTTTAGTAACTCATCATTTTGAAGATGCAAATGACATGTTTATAGTTACGGTTTAGTTTTTTTTTTATTTTCACATGTTTTTTGAAAATTTATTTAAATAATTGTTATGGTGAATCAGCTGCCCAATAAACTATCCAGAA
Organism: Aedes albopictus; assembly: GCF_035046485.1. Lineage (NCBI taxonomy): Eukaryota > Metazoa > Arthropoda > Insecta > Diptera > Culicidae > Aedes > Aedes albopictus. The sequence goes on along the minus strand of NC_085138.1, from coordinate 295,865,673 downwards.
TGACCTTTTAAAAGAATTCCCGGAAGAAATTCTAGAGGAATTCCCGGTGGAATTTCTAGAGGAATTTCCGAATAAACTCTTTAAGGAATTCCCGGAGGAATTCGTAGAGGCATTCCTCTAGGTACACCTAGAGGAATTCCCGGATGAACTTCTAAACGAAATCCCAAACTCTTATTTAAAGGAACGTTTCCCACTCCTGGAAAAAAATCCGGAAACAAATCTTAGAAGAACTCTTAGAGAAGTTGGCGGAGAAACTCTTAGAGCAATTTCCGGAGGAATTCTTTGGGGAATTACCGATGGAACTCATAGAAGAATTCTCGGAGGAAATTCCAGGAATTCCTTGTGCAACTCCCAGAAATATTTTTTGAGCAACTAGTAAAGTAATAGCCAGAGGAATTTTCGGAGGAACTAGTAGAGAAATTGCCGAAGAAAATCGAAAAGGAATTCAAGGAGGAATTCGTAGAGAAATTACCAGAGGTATTCATAGATGAGCTCTCGGATGAACTCTTAATGAATTTCCCGGAAGAATTTCTTGAGGAATTCCTAGCCGGATTTCTGAACTCATAGAGAAATTACCAGATGAACTCAGATACTTCTAGAGAAATTCCTGGGAGAACTTTTAGAGGAACGTTCGGGGAAATTCTTAAAGGACTACTCGGAGGAATCTCCTGGCATACCCAGCAAGTTCTAGAAGAAACTTATATAGCAACTCGTAGTGACATTGCCTGGGGAACTTCTTTCCGGTGAAACTCGTAAAGGTGTTCCCAAAGATATTCGAACTCCCGGAAGCACTTCTAGACGAATTCCCGGAAGAACTTCTAGAGGAACTCACGAAAGTCACTGTGAAACTCTTAGTGTAATTCTCGGAAAAAAATTGGTGAGGAATCCCCTAAGGAACTCGGAAGGGAAGGAATTCCCGGAAGAATTCCTTGAGGAAACCCTATAGAAATTTCCACAGGAACTTCTAGAGGAATGTTCGGAGAAACTTCTAGACGAATTTTCGGGCGAACTCTTGAAGAAACTCCTGAAAGAATTCCAGGAGGAACTGCTACAGAACTTGCCGGAAGAACTCCCAGAAGAATTCCCGGAAGAACTCCTAGAGGAATTATCGGAGGAAACTTCTGGTGTTTCCAGTGCAATTTCTATGCACTCTTAACCCTTCAGCGCGCGCTGTTGTAAAAAGTACAACACTACCAAAAAACCTCGCTCTTCGTATACAGTGCGAGCGCGGTGCAGTTTCGGTTGCTTGATGGCGCGCGTGCTGAAAGGTTAAAGGAATTCCCGTAGAACTTCGTTAAGGAATTCCCGGATGAACTCGTTTAAGAACTCGTGGAGGAATTCCCGGAGGTGCTTCTGGAGGAATTGTGTGTTTATTTGAAGAGGGACTTTACCTAGTGGTCATTCGTCCCTCTATCCTAGAGGAATTGCCGGATGATCTCCTTAAGGAATTCCCAGGAAAAACTTCTAGACTTCTAGATGAATTCTTGGAGGATCTCCTAAAGGTATACCCGGAATAACTCTTAGACGAGTTTCTAGAGGAAGTAAGTACTACGAGAAGTCTCAGTGAAACTTCTGTAGCAATGCCCGAAGAGACTCCTAGAGGATGTCTCGGAGGAAACCCTCGGATTTCCCGAAGGACCTTCAAGAGTTCCCGGAGGAACTCTTAGCGGAATGCTTGGCGAAACTGCTGGAAGAATCACGAAAACAACTTTTTTTTTACAGAATCACAAGCATTTTCTTAAATCTTCTTAAATCTTCTTAAATCCCTAGATTCTTTTCTTCAGGAACCCCCGGTATCTTTGTAAACTCGTTTTAATTCGATGGACAAACTCTTTCACTTTTTTAGAACTGTTATAAATTTGGACCAAAAAAATGGACCACCGCTGAAAACGACCCTACAAATGCTATGTATGCAGATGACTCCATTGCTTGAAATATTATAATAAAATAAGTCAAGAAATAATTTAATATATCAATGCGTTTTTGGGATCGGCGCAGAAAATTGGAGTTCGGCGGCGTAAGCGGCGGCGCGCCGAAAAATAATCGGCGGCGGCGGCGTGAACCGGAAATCGGCGGCGGCGCCGGCGTGGCGCGGCGGCGCACACCTCTAAAAGCAGCAGTTAGCCGAATTGTTTGTTTTTTTTTTATCATCGTTCAATTTTCAATTCGCCAGATTCACTTGTTGAACCAATTCATGCCCCATAATTGATCTGTGGCACTTCAAAGTTGGATTTCAATGCTTCAGAATACAGCAATTTTTATTTCCGTCAGTAAAATTAAAATAACAAATTATCTTCGTCTTCGTCGAGTTCTTCCTTCGGAAGGGAAGTAAAACGTGGGTCCCGAGATAAACTAGCCTAGGGTTAAAAATCTCGTTAATACAGACAAAAAAAATGAATTCATGAGACAATTATTCATTCTTATTATTTTATGGAAATTGTAGTTCTTTCACATTTTTTTTTAAATGAAAGCTAATTTATAAATCAGTAATTGATACCAAATTCACCATGAGACATTAGACGAGGTGCAAGAATTAACTCAATCGATGCTTAGTTAGACGGAAATTAAGCAAAAAAACCTTATGAGCACTCTTTTGCTCCCATCATTTCATAAAATCTTTGATGTCACTGAATGACCGCGTACCGTATCTGACATACAGACTGATGCAGACTCATCAGCTGATCCGTCCAACCGGTGTCATTTTACCATCCTACCACCCGCAAGGGAACCCTAACTTCATTCTTTTGTTCATTTTATGACCATATTATCACAAGGTACCTATCGGGGAGTGAATTCAACGGGGTCTACTGCTGCTGAAATAGCAATGACAAACCAACCCAATCCGAGCGAGACAAGCTCATTCATTCGCAATGCCGACACTCAAAAAATACTGCTCCCGAAGAAACAACGGTGCAATGGAGATTTGCCCCACCCTCTATCTCCCATTCGATAGAAAAATGAAACTGTGCGGTTTCGAGTTCCATTCGATGTCCTCCCACACCCTCTGTCTCTGTCTCTCTCTATTGATACACTGAGCTGCGATCGTGAAAGCAAAACGTTGTAAATTTTTATTGTAGTGTTATATCAATCCCGGGTTTTTTTTTCCGGGACCTAGGACTCGGGACAACGCGGAAGCTTTTCCGGCGTCACATCGTTCGATGCTGCCACGGAGTGGGATTACGAAATGCATTTATAAAAGGGATTCGTTTCTAAGCTTGATTTACCGAGAAAGATTTGATTCGAATCAAGCGGGTGAGAAACACACGCGAGATAGCGTATCGATTCTGTGCATTTTGAGAGTGGGACGGGGGTGAACTTCATTCGTGGCAATCTGAGTGCTTATTTTGTGCTTGAATGAAGAGAATAGTGCAGAAATTTTTCAACATGTTTGGAGAAAGATCCATAGAACCATAGAAAGTAAATGTTAACCTTCGAGCGATCGCGCTGGTGTATTTTGTATAACACTTTGAAAAATCTCGCATTTTGTACTCAGCATTAGCGTGGTGGTCAACCGCGCGAGTTACGGAAGGTTAAGAGCTTGAAATCTTTTGAAAAAAAAAATATAGATTCAGTGAACTGGTAATTAAAAATAACTAGCATGACCTGATTGCTGAAGTGCAGGAGGTATGAATCGGGACGATACGCGAAGGGTTTCTGCCATTACAAGAAGAACAATAATTTTCGGTTTTAGATTTAAAAAGCAGACATAACCAGAAATCAACGCAACAAGAATCCCAAAACTGGTAAGAAAGCCTAACTGTTCCATAGTTGAATCCAGCCATCTTCCCTCGTTCCAGAGAAAAAGGTTTTCATTTCCGTTTCCGGAGGCACCTACAAGCAGACGGAAGTTCATTGTACATTTCCGTGTACCTCCACGCATGCCAATATGCCAGGCACTTTTTGTAAAGTTATTTCACCCCCTTCCATTCGTTATGCTGATTGACGAGGAAAACCTGACGACGTGATGTGGAAATGTGGCCATGGGCGAAAGGGCACCACAGACTCCCTTCTGAACCAAAAAAAAAACGTAAAAGAAATATTGTACCATGGCAAGTTTATGAGCGTTTTATGGTGTTAATGATGCGATTCGTTACCCCTTTTTGCCTACTTCACTCTGCTGACTGCTGTACGGAGGAACATCGCAGACGCATTTCGGTTGTTTCTTTTATGGCTGATTTGGGTTGCAACTTTTTTTCGCTTTTTAGGGAGGGGCCGTTCCGAAAGTGTCGTAATTTTCGGAATGCTTAGCATAAGAATGCTTGCAGCGTTGGATTTTTTGTTTGTTTTTATGTTTCAATACAGGTGATAAAAGGTAATAAAATAATGAAACGAGGCATATCGACAGTAAGTGCACTGTTCTATATTATTGAGTTATTCAGAAAGATTTCAATTTTTATTAATTCTCAGCTTTACATGCCTGGCCCAGGATGGAGAAACGGAGAGCTTTCAATTTGGACCTCTGAACCACCATGAGTGCTCATGACTGAAAGTAAGTAAGTAGTATAGTATACTAAGTATACATGCTCAGCCAATAAGTATCCTGTGATTGATTTGCTGTCTTTGGCATCACCTACCCATTTAAGAAATTTGTTATTCTCGGCACTCAATCCAAATCGGATTGCGTTCGACAACTGGTTTTTGTTACCATGATTGAAATAACTACTTCGGAATGTTGGCTTTTGGGGGGAATCGAAACCTAGTTTATGATTTTTCCCGACGTTTCGGTCTGCATGGTATCTTGTTCAAGGGTTCAATCGGTCAAGGTTTCCTAGTCAAGATGGCTTTGCTAACTCAATGATGTCATGCAGAAGTTTTGGTATAGATTGAGTCCGTTCGGTTTTGAACCATCGTGATGCCTATCGGGCGGTCTAGAATTCGGTCCCTGTTTTTGGAATCTTCCACCATCATCTCCTAATTTGCGAGATCCGACTGCGCATTGCTAGGATCCATCGACAGGAGGAGAAAATCGAGCGCCGGTTCAACACACGCCGTCTGGACAACGCTGCGGTGAAAAGGTCCTTCGTCGAAGAGCTGGAGAACCGTGCTGCGGATATTCCAGCAGGTGGAAGCGTACCCGACCAGAAGCACCTAACAAGATTATAACAAAATTGTTACAACCATTGTTAGAAATAACAGAATTTGATAAAATTTTGTTGTAAGGATTTTTCTAGGTGAATAACTATAACAAAATTTGTTATTATTTTGAATCAAAATTACAACAGAACTAGTATTATTTATTCAAACAGATGTAGAACATCATTTGTTATATTATGCATATGAAAATAATTGCCAATAACATAATTTCGTAACACATTTATTGCAATATTTGATATATTTTTTGTAGCAAAAATATATAACAATTTGTTGGTTTTTTTTTTGTATTGCTGTGTGCATTCAAAACGCAAATATCAAATGCGGGAGCACCAAATGCGGTAAGATTTTCTAACAAGTAACCCGATGTCAGTGGGAGCTTTCGAATCCTAGGTTGGCGGTGATATTGGCTATGGTTGCTATGTTGCCTTTGGTAACATGTGTTACCGCGTTTGAAGCGCATTTGGGTACCGTTTGCATCTTACACGCACACAGCAATATTGATGCGAAAAAGTTTGATCATTTTTGTAGCATTTATTTATGACGCAGCGCTAAAATTATAACGTTTCAACACTCCCTTCTCTTCTTTACGTTTTTTAAGTCCTTAAATTTACAATGCTCCCTTGAGCGTTACGTGATTTGTGGATAACGTCATATTTGTAATGAAAAATGTTACAGAACTTGTAATCATCTAGTTATAATCTGCCACATTCACGAACCAGCAGTGCTTTGAAGCTATCGTCATAATAAAAATTATTATCAAAACAAAACAAACTGTAAGCTGGATACATAGCTGTAAATCAAATACTTCATAGCTATCTGTTTTCTATTTTTTTTATTATTATTTCATTCTAATTTAAATCCGGAATAGTTGCCGAATAGTGATGTCGAATAATAATCCTCACCAACAAAAAAGCTGCTTTGTAGCGTTTTATAGAACACTCTTTCTGTTGGAAGCTGTGACGAAGAACCTGTTGACGCACCAACACAGTTTTTTTAAGCTAGAAAATTTTATTTTGTTCGAGCTGTAACACCATGAGAAAACCCAACCACCCCCTCCAGCGTTATGACATTTGTGAATAAGCCCTAAGTATTGCTTATCCACAGAAATCATCCAACCTGCCGGAGTGAAGAAGACAAAGAAGACCTGTTCCGCAAAAGTCAAACTGCTGCACATTTCAAAAAGTATGCACACAACATTGCAACAAAAATAAATTGTCGAAAATTTAAATAATGTTTAATGAAATTTAGCTGCGTACAAATGTGATGAAACTACATGTAGTGGTGCATATACATGTATAAGGTACATATAAGGTGCACCTTATATAGTTTAGAAATAAGTCATATATTGTGGCAGTAATTGTGATTACATAAGCCATACACCGTGTCCAATAAGTTCTCATACAAAATACGAATTTATAAAATATTATTTTATTTCACATATGTGATTCATATTTTCAAAGTGAATACATGTATTGAAAGGCCACATAATACTGATTAAATAAAGCATACGGTTTTGAATAACTTTATTTTCTATTTGTTTTTATAAGCCTAGCAGTACACTTCCGTTTCTGAAATTTGATTTCTTCGGCACGCATGAAAAATGTTCGAAAAGTTTTTCATTCTACGGTAGCGAAAAAGAGTCTATAAGGATAAATTTTGAGTTTGTATCTCAAGTTATGTACCAAATGGATACACTAAGGCTTAAACAATACAGTTTAGTGATGATATGGTAAGATATTGGCAAGTAAGCTCAACTTTGGCCAATTTTCACGAAAATATCCGTTATATCAAAGATAAACATCATTATACCTAAATTTTGGACAAAATTTACCACAATAGGAATACAAGCATGTTTAAAAAGTGAGAATGATGTGAATCAACCAGATAAGATGCACGCATGCTTCTTGAACACAACAAATTTCATTAAAATAGATAAATGGACATTTTTGTTTAATTTACGTTTACGTTGTACAAAATAAAACGGCTTCGTGCTTTACCAAGACATCTCATATTTTTTCTCTTCTGGTCATAGTTGCTACTAGCAATGAAAAGGACAGGAACATAATTTGTTTCAACTTAAAACCATTACTCTTTAAAATACGACGAAATACCAATGAATTGGCGTGCATGCCAGCTGAAATGGACTTACGACACATAAGCGATCAGCAGAGAAGGATAAAGGACAGTTAGTTCCAAAACATATGCTGTATTTGGTGTGTGTTAGTTGGCTTTTCAATAAATAAATTTACTTTGAAAATCCTACTTACAGATGTGAAATTAATTGAATTTGATTTTGTATGAGAACGTATTGGACACGGTGTAAATGGAACAGTTTTCATTATTTTCGAACAAGGATGGAAATCGAGTGATCATGATAAGATCCTGAATGTGTCGCGGTTGAAGTGCATCGCGCGATCATAGCAACAACAATAGAATCTTGTCGTCAAGCATTATAACAAACCACGCTCCGTGAAAATTGAATCGCGAGGCATGTGCGGCCATGATGCGATTGTTATCATGCAGTCGAAATGATGAATATCAAAAATCATTCACTTTTTGTGCATTCTTGTTGCTCTTATATCAAGATATGCCAATGAATGTATTGTTTTCAATCATAAATTCTGTTTATTGGTCCATAAATGGTTTGAATCAAGGTTTGAATCGTGATGAATAAAATTTATCGCGACTTGTAACATGATCTGATAACGTGTGATCCCATGATAAAGCGTGCATCAAAAGCTTTGATTTCCTGTGATCCCATGATACAAGCACGGTGCGAGGGCGTCGGCATCATGCTACTGCAAGAGCAAAGGCAATCTTGGATTGTTCGTATCCTGTATCATTTGTCACTAGAAGTTATTTTCTTCCATCCTTGTTTTCGAATTTTATGGTAACCAAGTGAGTGAGTGCTTTTTAGCATGAACCGAGCACTTTTGACGTTTGTAGAACAACTGCGGCGGTCGAAACTACCGCAACTCCGTTGAATTCCTTTCTATTTTTCCGCAATATTTTGACGTGAGAAAAGATCGTTTGGTCCCAAGAGTAACTTTTTAGAAGGGCGTATATGTTTTTGACATAATATTCATTGAAAAACTTTTTCAGTGTATACTTTTGAAGAAAACTCGAGTGTTTTAACGACAAAAGAAATATGGAGCAACGATTATTAAAAAAGTTTTCGTTATATCAATTTTGGGTGAATTTTTGAAAAATCCCTTTCGTTTAATAAAAAATGTGTTTAAATACCAGAATATGATTCTACAAAAAAATCGCATTGTTATAACTTTTTAATAATAATCTACCCAAAAGAAATTATTTTCGAGATAAATATTTGGAATTTCATTTCATGAGACTATGTAAGACTATGTAAGAGAGTGTTCCCTTTTCATAAGTAACTCGTAATGCTCCATCAACAACTTTGTGTTAATTCTACCACATTTGTATATCCCAACAACTTTCTCTTTGACACTCACATGATGGGACGAACAGTTTGAAATTTATAGGAAGATTGTGAACTTGATTTTGTAGAAATAGTTTCTTACTTTACATGAAATGATTTTTTTTTTTTTTATCTGTATTAACGAGATTTTTAGCCCTGGGCTAGTTCATCTCGGGACCCACGCTTTACTTCCCTTCCGAAGGAAGAACTCACATTTTGTGAGTTTGTCGGGAGTGGGATTCGATCCCAGGTCCTCGGCGTGATAGTCACGTGTTCTAACCATCCAACCAGGTCCGCTCCACATGAAATGATGGTAATTCGTTGTTTTTTTTAGATAAACTTCTGGTAAGAACAAAGAAATATAACTTTGGAATAAGTAAATTCTCAGCCATTTTTCTGCGTGTGAAAGTTACAGGTAATTTGGCCGACAAAACCCTGATGACGACGAGAATAAATCTTCATCATATTATCTAACATGGCGGATTTGACATGTGCTGCAGTTTGTAACCAGATGAACATTTTTTCCGTTACATGGAACTATGTTTTGTATGCCTTCTAATAATTTTGTGATGAATTTTACACTAATGATGTATCTTTACACGCGAAAACATAAGATAGATTACAGAATATACCAAAACAGTTAGTTGCTCTAATTCCATCAAAGAAGTATACGAAGTAGTGAATGTTATTGAACGCGGAGAAAGCAAAAGTGGAACTAAATAATAATCATTGAAAAGTACCAACTGTGTTACTAATTATGCTCAATTAATCATGGAATTTGTTTATTCTACCAATTTTGCTTCGACCTTAGGGAACATCCATTAAGTACGTCATGCTAAAATAGAAATTTGTCAACCCTCCTTGCCTCCTCCAGACGTGATGATGTACTTAATAGATAATATCTTATGTGATAGATTCCATTGCATTGCTTAAAATGAAATAAAATTTTAAAAAATAACTAAATTATATCTACACTCGTTATCATATCTGCATAACTATGATCGATTAAAACAAAATCACTGACCTCAAATCAAGTCTATTATGTGTCAAAGAGCTCAATGTGACGTCATACTACCCCGCTCGTTTACGTCTGACAAACAAGGATTTGAATGAGGGAACTGGCAATATGTAGAACCAGTAAAGTTTCTATCACCACTCTCCTCAAGTGATGTGAAGGCATCATTGGTAGAGGCGTCAGAATTCTACCGATGGTAGGTGTCTTGGTTCGAATCCCGCTCGGAATGGAAAATTTTATAACGTGGGGGAATCTTTTCTTTTTTGTGTTACTTACTTTTTCTCAAAAAAAAAAAAAAAAAAAAAAAAGTATTTCTCAAAAAAATGAGTTCAAAAAAAATAGTTTTTACCCTAAAAGATGTCAAAGAAATTATAACACAATTTGTTATTATTTTGTTAAAATCTATCATATTTCATGGAACAATATTTGTAACATTTTTGTTATGATCATAACACAAGTTGTAATATTTTTGTTCTTTTCAGTGGGAGTTTTGTTAGGATTTTTGTTATTTTAACTACTAACGGTACATGTTTTATAACAACCGTTGTTATGAAAATTTATTGTAACAAAATTACACAGCTTGTTATAATTTTGTAATGTCCATCTAGTCGGGTAGAAGATCAATGTAGCGCCATCGAAAACTCCTTCAACGCCACCGGCGAGAATAATTTGGGTGAGTTACGCACCCGAAAAAAGCAATAGATCACACATGATACCAGGAGGAAGATAAAGGAGCGAAGGAACACCAAAGCCGCGATAGAGGAGCCAAAGCAGTAGCCCGTCACCGCTATTCGGCTCTCGAGAAGGAAGTGAAACGCTCATACAGAAGGGACAAAAGAGCGTGGGCGGACTCCCTAGCCGACGAAGGCGAGAGCCGCAAATACCGGCGACATCCGTCTCCTCTACGATGTTTCACGTCACCTTAGTGGGACTAACATGAATGCCACGATGCCCATGAAAGACATGTCTGGACAGTTACTGACCGAGCCGGCTGACCAGTTGAAACGCTGCGATGGTTCGAGCACTTTGGAAACCCTTTTCAAGTGTCGGTCACGCCATCAAAACCTCAGCATGATCCGCCAAGGGTTCGACGCATTACCCGTGTCAACACCGAAGCTCCTTCGGTGCAGGAGATAAAAACAGCCATCCGTAGCATGAAATCGAACAGGGCCCCAGGGGTCGATCGCATATCAGCTGAGCTGCTCAAAGCTGACCCCGTAGTATCCGCACAACTACTGCATCAATTATTCTGCACGATATGGGAAACCGCGACATTTCCGGCCGACTGGATGCAAGGCGTCTTAGTAAAGGTACCCAAAAAAGATGACCTGACTGTATGCGATAATTGGCGGGGCATCATGTTACTGTGTCTCGTTCTCAAAGTCCTCTGCAAAGTGATCCTTAACCGGATACATGATAAGATTGACGCAACTCTCCGACGGTAGCAAGCAGGATTCTGTGCCGGACAATCCTGTGTGGACCATATTGTCACGCCCCGTATCATCCTGGAGCAAATCAATGAATTCCAGGAGCCTCTCTACCTGGTGTTCATTGATTGCGAAAAGCTTTCGACCGTCTCAATCACGGAAACATGTGGGAAGCCCTCAGGTGCAAGGGTCTTCCTGAGAAAATCATCGGTCTCATTGAAGCACAGTACAGGGCATACTCGTGCAGAGTACAGCACAACGTTGTTTTGTCCGATACCATCCGGGTCGTTGCTGGAGTGAGGCAAGGATGTACACCGCTAATGTTCCTCATCGTAATAGAGGAGACTCTGGTAGGTGCGATTGACCGTGAATCAAATCGTGGATTGCTTTGGCAGCCCATTACCATGGAGCACCTAAATGACTTCGATCCCGAGCAGAAGGGCATACCTTACAAATATCATGCAAATATCATGAAGAGCAACATATGCTCTAATACCTAAAATTGATGCGTTATTCTACTAAATGTTATGAGAACATCACAATAACAGTTGGAGGTATTTGTGCAAAGTTTGGTATTGATGTAGTATTTGTTGGTTTAGCAGTGAAAATAACCAAAGAACAAGATTTGCTATTACATTATGAAGTCATCAAACAAATGAAACATTTAACAACAAGAAATGTTATTAGTTTGTTATTCAATAACTTTGAAATTGCAAATACAGCACTTGAAATTTAAGGTACGCATTCATTATTGGGATAACAAAACCTGTTATTTTCTAGGTGTTATTTATACAAAATTTTGGTATTTGTTTTTGTTATTTTGCCTCTTATTACCACCTAATAAACGGCATATCAAGGTATGAAAGTATTAAAGAAATACCTTGATATGTTATTTACTTGTTATTTTCTTTTGCTCGGGATCTGGCTGATGTCGTTGCTCTTATAGCTCAACGGCGCTCTGATATGCAGAGCAAGTTCGATGATCTTGCCAGCGGCAGGTCGTACCATTATCGTCAACAAGACCAAATCGTTGGATAAAAACAAGGTCACCCCTTCCAGCTTTACAATAGGTAAATCCAACGGAAGCTAACGATCCTTCCGCATCTGGTGGCAGGAATGAGAACCCTATGAAAAAAGGGGCTCCGCTAAAATTTTCCATTGCGCAGCATAGGAAAAGTGCACTTTTTTCACTTTTTCGTATCGAATTCCGCATCGTAGGAAAACAAACGAGCACTTTTCGGAAAGAAAATTTGATTCTCTTTCAGATGCGCTTAGATCCGGTAGGTAAATACTTACGAACAATTTGTGTGATTAATTTGAGGAGCTCTTGCTATGCCTCCGGCGGTCGATCTCCCGGATTTTTTGTTAGCTGACCAATCCGATGTCTGTCGGCGTGGGCACCGAGAATGATGATATTAGAAGCCATTGCCAATGGAAAATAGCAACTATCGGTGCAAAATATGAGTAAATTTTGAAGACAAAAAAGTAGATTTTTATGTAAACAAACGATTTTCTCCCTATCTCACTCAGCGCCTCTGCAATGGGGGACCATTCGGATTCACCTATAGCTGGGCAATCAGTGGAGAATGTTGAAAGCTTCCAATTCCCACCAAGATCGACATAGGTGCACTGATCAAGAAGGCGAGGGTTGCTTTTGCGAGTTTTAAAAATGTATGGAAAAACAACTAGATTAGTCGACGCACCAAAATCCGAATTTTCACTCGAACGTGAAATCTGTGCTGCTATATGCCAGGGAAACTCGGTGTGTATCAGTGGAGAACACTCAACGGCATTCAGGTCTTCATCAATAGATGCCTGCGGAATAAAATTCGTGAATGGTGGCGTCACAATTGGATCCAATGATGCAAAATATCACCTCACGAATGCTCAATCAACTTATTTATCAATTGTATTTTTATCGCTTGCGATAGAACTGTACACTGCTCAGCGATGACCTGAAGCAAAAAGGTGGCAAAACAAACATGATGTAACTCACACACGATTTTGTACACATCTGTCAATGCCGCCACACGCTCACCCGAACATCCGAACAACACCGAATGGGTTGGTTTTAGAAGCTACGGCACGAACGCTCGACACACACACAGAAGCAACATTCGCATGTACCGACAGCACACCATAACGTTTCCAGCCTACGAAGCTTCGTGAAAAGGTGATCGAAAAGCATCGAAAGCGATGAAACGACAGGCTTGGCTGGAACGCAACAGCTCAACGGCGAGAAGAAGCAGCCAACAATGCAATGCTGATCAGCGTCTAGCCTGTTCGTGTGCTATTCGTACAGGCCGTTGGTTTGATATAGCGAGGTAGGGTGAAAATGTATTCGTTGTTTAGAGCGAATCGCATCATTTCGCGAATGTTATCACCAAATAGCAAGCTTGATTGGATCTACAACGTGGACCACCATCGTTGATGTCATCAAAAGCCGAAAGCCACAGAAATTCGGGAGCAAAAGTGGAGGTGGGTCGGTCACACTCTACGCAGGGCAGGCAGGCGTTAGATTGCAACCCAGCAGGACATCGCAGCAGAAACAGACCCAGAGGCTCATGGCGGTGCAGCCTCAATAACGAAATCAAGCAAGTCGATTGAAATTTGAGCTGGCCACAGCTCAAGGTGATGGCTGGCAATCGCCCAGGATGGAGATCTTTCAATTGAGCGGTTCCATATCATTTCAGCAACGAGTAATTTTCATATTTTTTTTTATTTGGATGAAACCTTGCATACAAGTCTTTGGGGGGAGAAAAACGCCGTTTTGCATACTTGGTTCGCCATTTTGAATCTAGCGTTACTCATGAGAAGGGCCTATGAAAAATGCACGTGATATTTTCAAAAAAAAAAATGTATCTTGAAAACGGTTTGTCCGATCAGTTTGGTGTTCAGTTTAGACAATTATTGATGCTATATGGAGAAAATATGCACGGTAAAAAAATGTTTGGTTTTTGTGTTTTGAACTAAAATATAGATTTTCCCTTAAAAGTTACATGTCAATAATTTTTTAATTATCCTTATGTTATAGCTGACTGAAAATGCTATCCAGTGCACAATGGGCTGTTCTGGAAAAAATAGGTTACAATGAAAAAAAATGTTTTGAAAAATTACGATTTTCAAAAAAAGCTATTAAGAAAAGTCAAAAAAGTTTGTCGCCCTAATTTTATGAAAGTACATCAAATTTGCAAGCAAAAAGTACTTCAGTAACATTTTTCTAAGATGCACCGTTTAGAAGATATTACTAATTTAATATTGATTTTTTTGATAACTTAATAAGTTTTAGCCCTTTTCGGATGTACTCCGTGTTTCTCCAGTTTCAAAAGCTCTAAATATATATTTTAGTTCAAAACACAAAAACCAAACATTTTTTTTTACCGTGCATATTTTCTCCATATAGCACCAACAATTGTCTAAAACTTCGCCGACGACACCAAACCGATCGGACAAACTTTTTTTGGAGATACAATTTTTTTAAGATATCATGTGCATTTTTCATAGGCCCTTCTCATAAGTAAGGCTAGATTCAAAATGGCGAACCAAGTATGCAAAACGGCGTTTTTGTTCCCCAAAAACTTGTATGCAAGGTTTCATGCAAAATAAAAAACACAAAAAATAAAAACTGGAAAAATTTTCCACTTGTTCGTGGAATCGCTCAATTCGGTCCTCTCTTCAGTAATTCTGCAAAGTGACGTAAGCGACCAAACATAGAACTTCTGGTAGAACTTTCGTAGTTTTTGTGTACGGCATATCAATTTCAATTGTTAACACTCCACTTCTTCCAGCGTCAGCGGCACGATAGGTCCTGACGACGATAACGTTAGGGAAGTACCGTCATTCAATTAAGACGTGATCAGTTTGGAATTCCGTCTGCTGTGGTAATCTCCAGATATAACGATAAGGCAGCATCAAACTATTACGTAACGCTAAAATCGATGTTTTGGTTTAACCCCCATCCCCGCTCCGTAATGCTATTTTTATGAAAATCGTGTTTCATGGCCAGGAAATGAAAGGCTCTTCGCGTACCTGCGCAGGTTTTTCGACTAAACGATGATCGATTCGTATGCTTCCTCCAGGATTCATCCAAAAGTTTCTTCAGAAATTTACAAAAAGGTTCAGTCTGGGTTTCCTCCAGGAGTTCCTCCCAAGGTTCCTTTAGGGTTCCTTCCGATTTCTTACAGGAGTTCTTGGAATCTCCGAGCAATTATTTTCAAGATTTCTCCAGAAGCTCCTCCCAATATTCCCACAATAGTTGCTTCTGAGATTCCACTGAAAGTTCAGAGATTCCTCCAGTAGTTTAATACTCTTTTCGGGATGTATTCAGAAGTTTTTTTTTTCGGGATTTATTCGAAAAATCGGTCCGAGATTCTTTCAGAAACCTTTGCAAAGATTCCTTCAGAAATTCCTTCCAAATCCTTTCAACGCAATCTTTCACAAATATCAAGTGAACTGCAAAGTTTTCGCTCCGACGTTTCGGTTCTAGTTTGCAGCGATTAAAGTATAGCTTGCTTAATTTTTGTACAAGGCTGTCGAGTCCTTGGTCGGGTCAATAAAATCAATGTGCCAAGGTGATATCCAGTTGAAAATCGATTTAATTACTTCCAAAATTCCTTCTAGAATTCCTTAAAAAACTCCTTCTCGGATTCCTTTAGAATTCCTCCAAGAAATGCACCCAATATTCCTCCAGGAGGTCCTTCTGCGTTTTCTCTATGAACTTGTTCGGTTTCATCCAGGAAATACTACTTGAATTTCTTCAAGAAGTTCATCTGATGCTCCTCCAGGAACTTCTTTCGGACTTCTCTTGTTCCAGGATTCTTTTATTGTCTAGGAATTTCTGAAGTATTTCCTTTTTTTCATTTTTAAAGAGAGTTGTCCAGGAATTTTATTCTTACAAGGATTTTTTTTTCTGAAATTCTTCTACAATTTCTGGTAAAAAAAAAAACACTTAGGAACTCCTGCACAAATTCATTAAGGAATTTTTTTCTAAGTTCTTATTGAAATTATACAAAAAATACTGGTGGAAATCTTGAAGGAAATTCTTGAGGAAATACTGAACGAATCCATGCATAATTCCTGGAAGAACTCCAGAAGACATCACTGAAAATTCTTTTCAAAAATATTTATAAGGTGCCATCCACAAATTACGTAACGCTCTAAAGGGGGGGGGGAGGTTATGGCCAAGCGTTACGGCCTACACAAAAAATAGGGATCTTATACAAAAAAGCATAACGGAGTGGAAGGGGGGGGGGGGGGGGCTGGTAAAAAAAATGTTGATTTTAGCATTACGTAATAAATGGATGCCTCCTAAGGGATTCTTGGACGAAGTTTTCTGAGACAATACCCAAAGGGGTCTCTGAAGGAATTGCTTGAGTTTGAGCTTGATTGACGGCCAAAAGGTGCTACACTAGCATCGCCGGACCAGCTACACTCATATGCAGAACCAATGAGATATCTACCGGAGACTAGTAAGCTTCAGTGCTGGAACTTCATCAGAATCTCCTCCCGAAACTCTACTACGAATCGCTTCAAGAATTTCACTAGACATATGTATTGGAATTTCACCAACACATATTTTACCAGAATGTTACCAGATATAACTGTAATTTTTTATTAGAAATAGCTCCAAAACCAAGGCTTTTTTTTTTATAATTGTGAAAAACGGAATGCTCATGGTGCGTACGGAATCATGGGGTTGAATCCCACGAGAACGCGATTTTTTTCTCAACTTCATTTCTCAATTTATCAATTAGCATCCTTATATGCCTTCTAATTAAAAGTTTTTTCGACCAATGTTATATCTGCCGGGGACTATCAGGCATTTTCAGTGTGTGAGTGTTGGTTGTTTTCTATTTTAGGCGACGATAGCGCCAACCACGTCAGGTTGCAAGTCAATAAGCTGATAGAATTGTGTGTTCTATTATTCTGAAAGTGATGCGGCACAGTTCACGTGATTGCATAACTTGTAGGCGTTATCTGATAGATTGACACTGTGCTGTGAAAGTTAGTAGGGAGGGAAATGTTAACCCATTTCTAGTGTCATATGGTCGTTCTAGCAATGGCTACGAACGAACATATGCATGTGCATGAGTAGTATATCTATATGCAGAAGTGAAGAAGCAAGTACATAGAAGATACAAAGTAGGAGTGTAGGGACGGGTCAGGGATTGAACCCAGGACCTTCTCTATATGAATCAGAGGCTGTAGCCATTAGACCAGCAAGCCCGTCTTTTAACTGAAGCATTCTGTGAAGGAATTCTTGATGAAGTGCTTGAGATAGATCTGAAGGAATTACTGAAAGAATTTTATGAAAAACTTCCAAAGCTCAAAAGTTATTTCAAATTTCTGGAGAAGTTTGTGTAAAAAAATCTGTAGAAATTTCTGAAGGACACCCTTGAGAAAATTGCAAAGGAAATCTAAGATAAATTTAAAAAAATCGCAAACCCCATTCACCAGTATAAATTAGAAATGCATGAAAGTATTTGTAAAAGAAACCCTGCAGAAATTTTAGAAAAAAAAAACTTGAGCAATTCTTGAGGGAATCGCTGAGGATAATTCTACAGAAATAGATTTTTTGAAGGAATCTTTGAAATTACCTAAACCAAGTAGATAATAGGGTGTCCCAAAATGGCACATGGTCAAAAAGCTTTGGGGCTCACCCTGAAAATGATAGCGAAGGGTGTTAGAAACAAACTTTTGTATGATGGCAACTTTCAGAAATGACGTTTAGAGATCGCCCCGGCGAGAGGCGAGATTTTATTTAAATGGCAATTTTTCGTAATAAATTTCATACAAATATTTTTTTTTCGTACAAAAATTGGCGATACCCAATATTTTTTATATTTTTTTCGGCTTGATATAGATCCAAACTACATGGAAAAAATAATTACCGACATGTTTTGCAGATAACTTGTTGAAACTGAATTTTTGAATTTACTAAAATTTGTCATTTTTTGATATACTATGCATTTTACCCATCATAAAATGTATCACATCCTAAACAGTACGAAGCTTGTCGAGAGATCTAGCTTTTCAAGAATTCTTTTTGTATGAGGGATCGAATAACAAAACATAAAAATCAATTAATGATATCACCATAATTCCTAAACACATTCAAGACAAACACTTGTTGAACAGACGTGATTTTTCACTTTGTATGTGTTTTTGGAAAGTTGTTATGCGATATTTAAAAAAACCTAAGAAATCAAATTTCACCAAATAGTTAATCGTGAATACTTTTCAAAAAACGTCATGCTGTCTTTGGCAAAGTTTTGCCTCATAAAATTTCCTATCTTTTTATGGTAATTGTTTTCCCTGCAAAACATGTCGGTAATTATTTTTTCCCAAGTGGTTTGGATCTATATCTAGCGGTAAAAAATATAAAAATGGTGAGTATTGCCAATTTTTTTACGGTAAAAAATATTTGTATGAAATTTATTACGAATAATGGCCACTTTTCAAAAATCTCGCCGGGGCGACCTCTAAACGTCATTTCTGCCTTCATACAAAAGTTTGTTTCTAACACCCTTATCTATCATTTGAAGGGTGAGCCCCCAAGTTTTTTGACTATGTGCAATTTAAGTTTCTTTAAAAACTCTGAAGGAATACTTGAAAATAATTCTAGGAGTAACTTATGAATGAATGCTTGACAGGATCTCATGATAGATTCTTCTATCACTTGAATAATTTCCGACAGATTCCCGAAAACATGGCCTAAATAAATCATAAAAGGGGTTTATGAAGACTTCTGGGAAACCTTTTTGGGAAATATCTAGAACAATTTATTGACGGTTTTTTTGAGTAATGCTTAAAGGCATCCCTGGAAGCGCATACTAAGAAATACTTATAGGAACGTTAATAGCAATTCGAACAACCCTGGCCAAGATCACAGGGTTCGACGGTATTAAAGTGAAGGATGTTAATTGTAATTCTTGTAGTGAAAATATCACCTTTAACACTTTAATGCGCCTCCAACGGTTCATTGCGAACCGGCTGCTACAGATGGAGTATGGCTGATTTATCAGAAATGCTCGATAAACAGGAGGGACCTGCTGGGGCCTAGTAGTTTCTATACCCAGAAAACAATTTCTGGTCTATTGAGTCTGGGAAGGTTTCGAGAGTCGTTGTGGATCATAATGCATTTTTTTTGTGTTTTGTGACGAGTCTCGGAATCTTTTTTGAGTCAGCAGACTTTGAACTGTTTCCTGGGCTTCCCACTATTCGGTTAATTTTAACTAATACACTATACAAATACAAATTTAATTCAAATTTGAAATAATTAGTAGTATCTCGCGTATTTTAATTTGCTAATACATAGTTCTCAACATTTGATGTGCTTTCGTGATTCAATTTTCTCTATAATTTTCAATATCAATTTAAAATAACTAAGTAACTAATAGTGGGAAGTGCAGCATTTAACAGTGCTTGCTTATAGATTCGAAGCTAACGTGTGATCAAGACGAAATCGACAAAAACTGACTACTTCGACTTTGACTAACATAGACTATTTATGAAAAATTAGATTTTTCGACTGAGTGTATGAAAGGTTTTCTTTAATATGGACTTATTTGGACCGATGCTGATAGTGCTGATAGGGATGTGGACGAAAGACAACTTTCAAAGATAATAAAAACAATACTAAAATGAGGATCAACGAAAATGGACATAACAAACACATCGACTATCTAACAGATCATAGGCACACCAAAGATTACTGAATTATAGGGCACAGCATAAATATGAACAATAACATTCTTTAAAGCTTGACATGACAAAAAAAACAAATACAAAATTGACCATATGACAAAACCGAAACTTTCACACCTTCTACCATAACCTTCTGAGTCAGTACGCAACAGTGTCTTACTGGACGACATGTTCCGTGCACGGCTGGTGAACTGCTTCTGAAGGATTACGTACTCTATCCTATCCAAAGGCCTAGTGAACTGTCGTTGTCCGCGCAAACGCGAGACGCTTGTGCGTACAGTGGTGGGAGAGGTTTCTACGTCCGTCGGCGTGCCGCTAGGAACCATTCAAAAAAAAAAAAAGTTAATAGCAATTCGAACAAGAATTTCGAAACAAAATCTGGAAAAAATGTATTTCCCAATGGAATTCCTGCTAGAATCTCTAGATGAATTTCTGCAATGAACTAAAAAAAAAATCCGCTGAAATTGCATGTTTGAAGAAATATCTAAAGAAATACCCGTAAACTAATTCCTATAAAAATCTTATGACTATTTTTTGAAACTCACGTAGAAATTCCAAGAAAAAAAAAATCTGGAGAAATTCCAAAAAAAACCATGAAGGGAATTCTTTTAGTAATTTCTGAAGTGAGATTTGAAAGTAAAATATATGTACAAATTCCTAAGGGAATTCCAGCAGAAATTTCTAAAAGTATTCCTAAAGAATAATCGTAGAATTGATTGATTGATTTGTCTTTATTTAAGAGACTTTCAGCCCTTGGCTGGATAATCGTAGAAGATTTTTCCGAGTAAATACATTATTTCTTGAGAAACTCGAGAAGAAACCCCAAAGAAAATTCCTGGTGGAATTCCTGAAAGAATCTTAAGAAAAAGATTCAAAGAAATGCAAGGACAAGAGTATAGAGGGAGCTGAAATTTGGAAACCTTGAGTAATCAGCTCTGCACTGACTGGAATGAATAATAATACTAACAATGGCTAGCTGAATCGCTCTGAATTATTTATCTATTCGCTCGATGCCGCCGAGTACTGTTGCATTCTAACGTTTTATAAAATTTTCCATTTCTGCGCTGCGTGCCCCGTTGTCGACTGGTAATTCGTTACCTATTTATTATATTTTTGTGTTGCCGCCATAATTCCTTCTTTCATCACTCAAGCAACGCCTCCCCGGCTGGCTGGCTAGATCCTCCTGAAATCATGGAGCGTGGTGGAGCTTGTGGCACTGATGCCACTGCTGCAGAAAAGCAACAGGACAGAATTGCAAATTTTGTATGAATCAGAAAAAAAAGAAATAAAAAGGAGCCAGAGGAAATATCAAATGAATAGCGAGTTTTCAGCCCGGGCGGATGCGCACAGGCCGGCGACAACGATGACGACGACGAGCTGGCGAAATATGACACTCAGCGCGAAAAAGCGTCTGACTGGGTGAGGTGCACGAGCTCAGGTGGGGTCTGGGACGGGACAGGGTCACGAAGGCAAAGGTTCCACCAGCAGAGGTGAAAATCCGTGTCATTCGGTTTTGGATTTCAAGCATTTCGGTGCTGGAGCGTTGTGGAGGAAGATTTTGAGAAGGTGCCGGGAGTGAATGAGGAAGGACAATCTGGTATAATTCGAGACGCGATTTCGGGGGGCTAAATCTGCCACTGATGCCACGGCGGCAGACTTGTTATGGTCGTGACTTTTGGTGAATGGTTCTTTTTTTGTTGGCGCGGTATTTTAAGGCGATAAGATAAGCAGGGTGTGGGAGCTGCGGGTAACTGACGAGGTTGATTTTGTGGAATTAATTTGAATGTTGATGACACTCGACAGATGGCTGCATCTTTTGACGTTTATAGCGCAGTGAATCGTGCGAAATAGTCAAGCAATGAAGATCAGCGAAAAAATAAATAAATGGATTATTTGGCTGATTGCGGGAGCGGTGACTGAATATAAATGAGCATTACTGGTACATTATCATTTACATGATATTCCGTATCAGAAGATTGTCATGATAGAAGAGCTTTAAGCTGTTAGCTTCTAGCCTCTTTCCATCTATCCTTTAAGCCTCCATCTAGCTTTTTTATAGTTTCTTTCTAGCATTCTTCTATCCTTTTTGTAGCCTCTTCCTAACCTTTTTCAAGCAACTTTCTAGCATTTTGTTGCCTTTTTCTAACCTCTTTCTAGCTTATTTGTAGCTTCTTCTAGCCACTTTCTAGTCTTTCGTAGCCTTTGTCTTGCCTTTTTTTTCCTCTTTATAGCCTTTTTCTAAACTCTTTTTATCTTTTTTCAAGTTTCTTTTTAGCCTTCTTCTAGCCTCTATTATCAATCCTCCTAGCCTCATTCTAGCATCTTTACAGCCTCTTTCGAGCCTCTTTACAGCCTCTTTCTAGCCTCTTTACAGCCTCTTTCAAGCCACTTTCTTACCGTTTTCTAGTCTTTTGTAGCACCCCTTTCTTGCCTCTTTTAAGCCTCTTTCTTTCCTCCTTTTAACTTTTTTCTAACTTCTTTCTAACCTCTTTCTAGCCAACTTCTTGTCTTTTCCTAGCATCTTTCTAGCCTCTTTGTAGCTCCTTTCTAGCCTCTTTCTTGCCGTTTTATAGCCTTTGGTAGCATCTTTCTTGCCCTTTTCTAACCTCTTTCTTTCCAATTTCTAGCCTCCTCCTTCTTGTCTTTTTAAAACCTCTTTCTAGCCACTTTCTAGCTTTTTGTAGCCTCTTATTTGACTCTTTTCCATCTTTTCTAGCCCTTGCCTTTGCCTCTTTTCTATCCCCCTTCTAACCTCTTCCTATTTTTTGAAGTCACTTTCTTTCTGGCAAGCTTTTGTCGAAGAGTTTTATCTCTCGAGCCAGGAATCGACTTTAACCGGACAACCACTAAGGTCCAGCTTCCAGCTTTCAACGCATATCTTCTAACATTGGCTCTGTTCATAAAAGAAAGGGCAAACATCCCAGTTGTGAGAAACAAAAAGTTTAAGTGGTTTCGCTATCATTCCACAATGCCACAAAAATGATTCCCAACCAGATAGAGATAAATCATTTCCACATCATTATTTTAAATCCAAAATAAGAATAACCACCGAAACAGCGAACAAAAAAATCCTAAACGATACGTCTTCCCACAGGATCATTTATCACCGCTGGCTGTCCCAACCCGAATGATTGCTGAACCAAACCAAAGCTTGTGCTACTTTTGCGCTACTTTCACATGAATTTGATTTGGCTTCAACGCGGGTAAACACGTTCCTGGTGGAACCACCACTTCTTTTTTATTTATTTTTTTTTTTGTTTCTTCCGCAACCCGCATGAATACCGCAACATAAGGGATGCCTGTCAAATGCGGTGGCGACGTCGACGACGATGCCAAGAGGAAAAGTGCGCCGCAAAACTCCGTTCAAAACAATTTCAAAACACGTTCAAATCTGTGGCACTATGCCACCGTTGTGCTGAAAGTTTTAGTGGAGAGTGGTGTGGAATGCACCGACGGCAAGTTTCAGGCGGTCATAGGAACTTCTCAAGAAATTCTTCTAGGATTATCTTTAGAAACTCCTCCATGAATATCTTTTGAAATACCTTTAGCAATTCATCCAGAAATTTCTCTAGGAATTTTTCCAGAAATTCGTCCAAGAATTTCTCCAAAGCTCCTCCAGGAACTTCCCTAGAAATTCCTCCAGTAGTTTCTCCAAAAAAAAAAAACTACAGGAATTTCTCTGAAAACTACTCCAGAACTATCTCCAGAAAACCCTTCAAAAATTTCTCCAGAAATCTCTTCAATAATTTCTCTATAAACTCTTCCAGGGATTTCACCAGATATTCTTCCAGAAATTTCCTCAGAAATTCCTCCTCTACGAATTTCGTCAAAAACTTCTCCAGGAATCCCTCCAAAAAAATTTCCAGGAACATCTCCACTAATTCCTCCAGGAATTTCTTCAGAAATTTGTCCAGGAGTATCTTCAGAAATTCCTCCAGGAAGTTGTCCAGAAATTTGTCTAGCAATTTCTTCAGAAATCTCTCCAGGAATACATACAGAAACTCCTTAAGAAACTTTTCCAAAAATTCCTCTACAAATTTCTCCAGAAGTTCATCCAGGAATTTCTCCAGAAATTCATCCAGGAATTTCTCCAGAAATTCATCCAGGAATTTCTCCAGAAATTCATCCAGGAATTTCTCCAGTAATTCCTCCAGGAAATTATCCAGTAATTCCTCCAGGGAATTCTCCAGAAATTCTTCCAGGGATTTCTCCAGAAACTCCTCCAGGAATTTTTCCAGAAATTTCTCCAAGAGTTTCTCCAAAAAAATCTTACAGGATTTCTTCCAGTAATTCCTCCAGGGATTTCTCCAGAAAGAACTCTAGGAATTTCTCCAGAAATTACTCCAGAAATATCTACAAGAAGTACAGAAATATCTCCACAAAATCATTCATAAATTTCTCTAGAAATTCCTCCAGGAATTCGTCCAAAAATACCTCTACAAATTTATCCAAAAATTTCTTTATAAATTTCTTTATAAATTCTTCCAGAAATTTCTCCAGAAATTCTTCAAGAAATTTCTTCAGAAATTCCTCCAGGAACTATTCCAAAAATTCCTCTACGAATTTCGTCAAAAACTTCTCCAGGAATCCTTCCAAAAAATTTTCCAGGAACGTCTCCACTAATTCCTTCAGGATTTTTTTCAGAAATTTGACCAGGAGTATCTTCAGAAATTCATCAAGGAATTTCTGCAGTCATTCCTCCTGGGAATTCTCCACAAACTCCTCCAGGAATTTTTCCAGAAATTCCCCCAGGAGTTTCTCGAAAAAAATTTCACAGGAATTTTTTCAGAAACTACTCTAGGAATTTCTCCAGAAATTACTCCTGGAATTAGAGACAAAAGCCCCCTCTGGGTAAAGTCTCTCAAAACAAAACAAAAATTACTCCTGGAATATCTTCAGAAATTCCTCCAGTAATATCTTCAGAAATTCCTCCAGAATTCCTCCAGAAATTCCTCCAGAACTATTTCCAGAAAATCCTCCAGAAATATCTCCTCAAAATCATTCAGAAATTTCTCTAAAATTTCATTTATCCAAAAATTTTTGTCGTAATTTCTCTATAAATTCTTCCAGGAATTTCTCCAGTAATTCTTCCAGAAATTTTTTTTAGAAATTCCTCCAGGAATTTCTCCAGAAATCTTTCCAGAAATTTCTTCAGAAATTCTTCCACGAACTATTCCAAAAATTCCTCTACGAATTTCGTCAAAAATTTCTCCAGGAATCCTTCCAAAAATTTTTCCAGGAACGTCTTCACCAATTCCTTCAGGAATTTCTTCAGAAATTTGTCCAGGAGTATTTTCCTAAATTCATCCAAGAATTTCTCCAGTAATTCCTCCAGGGAATTCTCCAGGAATTCTTCCAGGGATTTCTCCAGAAACTCCTCCAGGAATTTTTCCAGAAATTCCTCCAAAAGTTTCTCCAAAAATTTCTTACAGGACTTTTTCCAGAAATTCCTCCAGGGATTTCTCCAGAAAGTACTCTAAGAATTTCTGCAGAAATTATTCCAGGAATATCTACAGAAATTCCTCCAGAATTTTTCCAGAAATTCCTCCAGAACTATCTCCACAAAATCATTCAGAAACATCTCCACAAAATCATTCAGAAATTTCTCTAGAAAATCCTTCAGAAATTTATCCAAAAATTCCTCTACAAATTTTTCCAAAAATTTATCCAAAAATTTCTCCAGAAATTTCTTTAGAAATTTCTCTATAAATTCTTCCAGGAATTTCTCCAGAAATTCTTCCAGATTTTTTTTTCAGAAATTCCTTCAGGAACTTTTCCAAAAATTCCTCGACAAATTTCTCCAGGTATTTCTCCAATTTTTTTCCAGGAACATCTCCACCAATTCCGCAAGTAATTTGTCCAGAAATTGCTTAAGGAGTATCCTCAGAATTTGTTCATGGAATTTCTCCACCACTTTCTCCAGAAGTTCTTCCAGGAATTATTCCAGAAATTCATCCAGGAATTTCTCCAGAAATTCGTTCAGTAATATGTTTAGTAAATCGTCCAGGAATTTCTACAGAAATTCGTCCAGGAATTTCTCCAGAAATCTCTCCAGGAATTCTTTCAGAATTTCCTTCAGGAAATTTTCCAAAAACTCCTCTGGCGCTGTCCATAAACTACGTAGACTCTATTTTGGCAATCTCAGACCCCCCCCTCCCCCCTCGTAGACTATCATCCATACAAAATTTTCGAAATTTGTAAGGACCGTAGACTTTGGCCAGACCCTCCCGTCCCCCCTCAGAGTCTACGTAGTTTATGGACAACCCCTCTACAAATTTCTCAAAAAATTTCATCAGGAATTTCTACACAAATTTCTCCATAAGCTGCATTACAAAACCCCACACCAATTCCTCCAGAAATTCCTCTAGGAATTTCTTCAGAATTCCTTCGGGAATTTCTCCAGATTTCCTCCAGGAATTCCTCCAGAATTCCTGCAGGAATTTCTCCAGAATTCCTCCAAGAATTTCTCCAGAATTCCTCCAGGAATTTCTCCAGAATTCCTCCAGGAATTTCTCCAGAATCCCTCCAGGAATTTCTCCAGAATTCCTCCAGGAATTTCTCCAGAATTCCTCTAGGAATTTCTCCAGAATTTCTCCAGAATTCCTCCAGGAATTTCTCCAGAATTCCACCAGAAATTTTTGCAGGAGTTTCTCTCTTTTTCAAATTCCTCTACTTATTTCTAAAAAAAAAATTCAAGGAATTTCTTCACAAATTCCTTCAAGAATTTCTCTTAAGTAGAAAATCTCCTGGAACTACTCTGAAACTTATGTCACTAGAAATCCCTCCAGGAAATTCTCCGGAAATCTTTCCAGGAATTTCTCCAGAAATCCTTCAGGAATTTCTTAAGATATCCTTCAAGAATTTCTTCAGAAATCCTTCAGGAACTTTTTCAGAAATTCTTCAGAAATTTCTTCAGAAATCCTTCAGGAATTTCTTCAGAAATCCTTCAGGATTTTTTTCAGAAATCCTTCAGAAATTTCTTCAGAAATCCTTCAGAAATTTCTTCAGATATCCCCCAGGAATTTCTTCAGAAATTTCTTTAGAAATCCTTCAGGAATTTCTTCAGAAATCCTTCAGGAATTTCTTCAAAAATCCTTTAGGAATTTCTTCGGAAATATTTCAGGAATTTCTACGGAAATATTTCAGGAATTTCTTCAGAAATCCTTCAGAAGTTTCCTCAGAAATCCTTCAGGAATTTCTTCAGGAATTTCTTTAGAAATCCTTCAGGAATTTCTTCAGAAATCCTTCAGGAATTTCTCCAGAAATCCTTCAGGAATGTCTTCAGAAATCCTTCAGGAATTTCTTCAGATATCCTTCAGGAATTTCTTCAGAAATCCTTCAGGAGTTTCTTCAGAAATCCTTCAGGAATTTCTTTAGAAATCCTTCAGGAATTTCTTCAGAAATCCTTCAGGAATTTCTTCAGAAATCCTTCGGGAATTTCTTCAGAAATCCTTCAGGAATTTCTTCAGAAATCCTTCAGGAATTTCTTCAGAAATCCTTCAGGAATTTCTTCAGAAATCCTTCAGGAATTTCTTCAGAAATCCTTCAGGAAATTCTTCAGAAATCCATCAGAAATTTCTTCAGAAACCCTTCAGGAATTTCATCAGAAATCCTTCAGGAATTTCTTAAGAAATCCTTCAGGAATTTCTTCAGAAATCCTTCAGGAATTTCTTCAGAAATCCTTCAGAAATTTCTCCAGAAATCCTTCAAGAATTACTTCAGAAATCCTTCAGGAATTTCTACAGAAATCCTTTAGGAATTTCTTCAGAAATCCTTCAGGAATTTCTTCAGAAATCCTTCAGGAATTTCTTCAGAAATCCTTCTGGAATTTCTTTAGTAATCCTTCAAGAATTTCTTCAGAAATCCTTCAAGAATTTCTTCAGAAATCCTTCAGGAATTTCATCAGAAATCCTTCAGGAATTTCATCAGAAATCCCTTCAGAAATTTCATCAGAAATCCTTCAGGAATTTCATCAGAAATCCTTCAGGAATTTCTTCAGAAATCCTCCAGGAATTTCTTCAGAAATCCTTTAGGAATTTCTTCAGAAATCCTTCAGGAATTTCTTCAGAAATCCTTCAGGAATTTCTTCAAAAATCCTTCAGGAATTTCTTCCTTCAAAAATTCATCTACAAATTTCTCTAAAAATTTCTCCATAAATTTCTCCTGGAATTCCTCCACAGAATAAGACCATACATTTCCTCAATATTTCCTAAAGAATTTTCCCCTTAATATCACCAAAAAATTTCCCTAGAATTTCATCAATAGTACCTGGAAAAATCATCACCTGTTCATCAACGAATCAGAAATATCTCCATTGATTTCCTCAGAAATTGTTCCAGAAATTTCTCAATTATTTTTTCCAGGAATATTTCCAGAAATTTCTATAAAAATTCTTACTGGAATTTGACCAGCAATCTCTTCAAGAACTTTTCCAATAATTTCTCAAAATTTGTTTAGAAAAATGTCTGTAGGAAATTCTCCAGGTATTCTCCACAAATTCCTCCAGAGATTTCTCCAGAAATACCTCAAGGAATTTCTAAAGAAATTCCTCTAGGAATTTCTCAAGAAATTTCTCTAGGAATTTCTCAAGAAATTCCGCTATGAATTTCTCAAGAATTCCGCTAATAATTTCTCCAGAATGTCTTAGAGGAATTTATCAAGAAATTTCTGCAGAAATTTCTTCAGAAATTCCTTCAGGAACATTTTTAGGGATTTTCTCAAAAAATTCCTCCTGCGATTTCTTCAGAAATTCCTCCAAGAATATCTCCAGGAGTTTCTCCAGAAATTTCTACAAGAATTACTCATAGAATTTCTCCTGAAATTTTTCCAGGTATTTCTCCAAAAAATTCTCCTAATATTTCTCCACAAAATCCTCAAGTAACTTCTTCAGAAATTCCTCCCAAAATATCTTCAGAAATTCATACAGAAATACCTCCAAAAATGTCTCTAGGAATATCTCTACAAAGTCTCCCAGGAATTTCTTCAGAAATTCCTCCAGGAATTTATTCACAATTTTCTCCAGAAACTTTGCAGAATACCTGAGTTTTTCCAGACATTCCTACATGTTTTTTTTCAGATATTTTTCCAAGAATTTCTCTAGAAAATCCTCCATGAATTTCTCAAGAAGCTCTTCCAGGAATTTCTCTAAAAATTCCTCCAGGAATTTCTTTTGAAATCCTTCCAGGGTTTTTTTTCCAGAAATCTCTCTTTAAATTTCTCCAGAAATACCTCCATAAATTTCTCCAAAAATTCCTCCAGGAATTTTCCCAGAAATTTCACCAGGGATTTCTCCTAAAATCCTTTCAGAAATTTCTTAAAAAATCCCTTCAGAAAAAAATACAACTCTAACACTCAAGTTAGTTAATTTTACACCCACATCCCCTTCAAACAAAGTTCAAATGCAACCTTGGAGCGAAGTGATGATGTGGGTGGTGGTCGATTCGGTCACAAACCGAAGCAAGAGAGGTCACAAAGGAGTTTTGCTTTCCGGTCGTCGTTGTCGTCGGTACGGGGGAGACCCTTCTCGCTGACGATGATGTATTAATATGGTTGGGTTCACACAGTGGCGAAACAAAACAGAACAAAAAAAACTCCTTCGCGCAAACTTGGTAAATAATAATTAATTTTTCGTCTAGCACAGCTTCATTTATCACGGTGAAACTTTGTCAGGTTTGGTGGGGACGCAAGCTCGACCCAGTAGTGGTGCCGGTGCAACGATGATGTGGTTTGACCATCCGAACCGGAGGGGGAAACTGAACCACCACCTCCTAACCGGAAAAGAAAGGGAATGTTTCCGGGAAAACTCATCTTCGTCGATTGTTTTCGGGGGGAACAATGTTGCTTTTGTTGTTGCTGTTGTTTGGTGGTGGTCTTGTTTTCCAAGATAATGGAAACGGGTGAAAGGGTCAGTTCCTACAAGGTTCATAGCTTTTCTGGCAGAAGTACACTGATAACAGTCAATGGTGGTGCCTGAATGAACTTGGGGTAAGAAATTATCGTAGAAGTTTCACGGGATGGTGAGGGGTACTATCACTATAATTCGTACATTTTATGGTATTCAATTTCGGATGCTGGCCAAACTCGGATGAGTTTTGGACGTTTTCATGAAACTTCTCTTGTTCAGTATTAGGAGCTGTCCATAAACCACATGGTGTTTTTTTGATATTTCGAACCCCCAACCCCTGCATGGTCGTAACTTCATTGCATTGGACAGTGCATTGTACTTAAGTAGATTCACCTGGGCCATCGAATGAGTGAATTTCTGGAGACATTCCTTAGCGGATTTCTGGAGAAATTCCTGAAGGGATTCCTAGAGATATTCCTGAAGGGATTTCTGGAGAAATTCATCGAAGGATTTCTAGAAAAAATCCTTCAAGGATTTCTGGAGGGATTTCTGAAGGGATTTTGCGGAGAAATTTCTGAAGAGATTTCTTAAGAAATTTCTGAGAGATTTCTGGAGATATTCCTGAAGGGATTTCTGGATGAAGTCATGAAGGGATTTCTGGAGAATTCCTGAAGAGATTTCTAGAGAATAACTGAAGGGATTTCTGGAGAATTCCTGAAGGGATTTTTGAAGAATTCCTGAAGGGATTTCTAGAGAATTCCTAAAGGGATATCTGGAGAAATTCCTTAAGAGATTTCTGGAGAAATTACTGAAGGGGGTTTTGGAGAAATTCCTGAAGAGATTCCTGGAGAAATCCTGAAGGGATTTCCGGAGAAATTCCTGAAGGGTTTTTGGAGAAACTCCTGAAGGGATTTCTGGAGAAAACCCTGAAGGGATTTCTGGAAGAATTCCTGCAGCGATCCACGGTGGAATTTTTGAGAGATCCGTGGAGAAGTTCCTGAAAGGAAAATTCCTATAGGAATTTCTGGAGAATTCCTGAAGGGAGTTCTGAAGAATTCCTGAAGGGATTTCTGGAGAATTCCTGAAGGAATTTCTAGAGAATTCCTGAAGGGATTTCTGCAGAATTCCTGAAGGGATTTTTGGAGAATCCCTGAAGGGATTTCGGGAGAATTCCTGAAGGGATTTCTGGAAAATTCTTGAAGGGATTTCTGGATAAATTCCTGTAGGGGTTTCTGGAGAAATTCCTAAAGGGGTTTCTGGAGAAATTCCTGAAGAATTCATGGGGGAATTTTTGGACGAATTTCCTGGGGATTTCCTGGAGGAATTACCTGAGGAATTCCTTGAGGAATTTCCTGAAAAACTCTTTGAGGTATTGCTGGAGGAATTCCTGGAGAAATTTTCAGAGGAATTCCTGGGGGAATTTCCTGTAGAATTCCATTAAAAATTTATTTAGGGATTCCTGGACGAATATCCAGAAGAATTCATGAATTTTTAGATGAATTTCCTGAAATTCCAAGAGGAATTTTCCGAGGAATTCCAAGAGGAATTTTCCGAGGAATTCCAAGAGGAATTTTCCAAGGAATTCTTAGAGAAGTTTCCTGAGGAATTCCTGGAGGAATTTCCTGAGGAATTCCCGGAGCAGTTTCCTCAGGAACAACTAAAGAAATTTCCTGAGGAATCCAAGAGAAATTTTCCTAGGAATTATTAGAGAAATTTCCTAAGGAATTCCTGGAGGAATTTCCTGAGAAATTCCCGAAGGAATTTCCTGAGGAATTCCTGGAGGAATTTCCTGAGGAATTCCTGGTGGAATTTTCTGAGGAATTCCTGGAGGAATTTTCTGAGGAATTCCTGGAGGAATTTCCTGAGAAATAGCTGAAGGAATTTCCTAAGGAATCCTTAGAGAAATTTCCTGAGAAATTCCTGGAGGAATTGAATGCGGAATTCCTGAAGGAATTTCCTGAGGAATTCTTGGAGGAATTTCCTGAAAATTCCTGGAGCAATTTCTGGAGGAATTTCCTGAGGAATACCTGGAGGAATTTCCTGAGGAATAACTGACGGAATTTCCTGAGAAATTCCTGAGGAACTCCTGAGGATCTCCCGGAAGAATTTCCTCAGGATTAACTTGAGCAATTTCCTGAGGAATTCCAAGAGGAATTTTCCGAGGAATTCTTCAAGAAATTTCCTGAGGAATTCCTGGAGGAATTTCCTGAGGAATTCCTGGAGGAGTTTCCTGAGGAATTCCTGGAGGAATTTCCTGAGGAATTTCCTGAGGAATTTCTGGAGGAATTTTCTGAAGAATTCCTGGAGGAGTTTCCTGAGAATTCTTGGAGGAATTTCTGGAGGAATTTCCTGAGGAATTCCTGGAGGAATATTCTGAGGAATTCCTGAAAGAATTTTCTGAGGAATTCCTGGAGGACATTCCTGAGGAATTCTTGGATGTTTTTCCTGAGGAATTCCAGGACGAATTTCCTGAGGAATTCCTGGACGAATTTCCTGAGGAATTCCTGGAGGAATTTTCTGGAGAATTCCTGGAGGAATTGGATGCGGAATTCCTGGAGGAATTTCCGGAGGAATTCTTGGAGGAATTTCCTGAGAATTCCTGGAGGAATTTCTGGAGGAATTTCCTGAGGAATTCCTGGAGGAATTTCCTGAGGAATTCCTGGAGGAATTTCCTGAGAAATTCCTGGAGGAATTTCCTGAGGAATTCATAGAGGACTTTTCTCAGGAACTCCTGGAGGAGTTTCCTGAGGAATACCGTGAGGAATTTCCTGAGGAATAACTAAAGGAATTTCGTGAGGAATCCTTAGAGAAATTTCCTGAGGAATTCCTGGAGGAATTATCTGGAGAATTCCTGGAGGAATTGAATGCGGAATTCCTGGAGGAATTTCCAGAGCAATTCCTGGAGGAATTTCCTGAGGAATTCCTGGAGGAATTTCCTGAGGAATGCCTAGAGAAATTTCCTTAGGAACTCCTGGATGAATTTCCTGAGGAATAACCGTCGACTGTAATTGAGGTAGTTACACTCATTAGTGAACTTGATTTAAATAAAAGTTCTGGATATGATGGAATCTCAGCGAAGCTTTTGAAGAGTAATCCGCTACAGTTTGCGAAAATTTTATCCGACGTGTTCAACCTGATCATCACCAATGGACAATACCCCGATAGTCTTAAAATTGCAAAAGTTACACCAATCTTCAAAACGGGTGATGCTACTATACCAAGCAATTACCGTCCTATATCTACTTTATCGGTTTTCACTAAAATACTAGAGAAGCTTCTAGTTTCTAGATTAATCGGGTTTTTTGATCAGAATAATGTTTTATATAAAATGCAGTATGGATTCAGGCGTGGGTGCAGTACCAGCACGGCTATCATTGAACTGGTGGACTACGTAGTTAGCAAACTAGAAGCAAAGGATATAGTAGGAGCTCTGTTCTTAGATCTACAAAAGGCATTTGATACCTTAAATCATAATATTCTTCTTAATAAGTTAGAACGTTACGGAATAAGAGGGATCGCTAGATCTGTCATCGAAAGCTACTTATCAAATAGGAAACAGTACGTGGCCATAGGAAATGCTAAGAGTTCAATGAAGGATATTAATATTGGTGTACCCCAAGGTAGCAATATAGGCCCGTTACTGTTTTTAATTTACATTAATGACCTTGGATCAATTGCTCTAAAAGGAGTTCCTAGGCTTTTCGCGGATGACACTGCTATATTTTACCCAAATCGAAGCGCCCGTTCAATAATAGCTGATATTGAAAGTGATCTTATATTGTTAAATAATTACTTCTCCATAAACCTACTTTCCTTAAATTTTATCAAAACCAAATATATGATATTTCATTCGATAAATAAAAGAGTCGAACTTCATGATAACCCAAAGATTGGTCGAATCAGGATAGGCGAAGTCAATGAATTCAAATACTTAGGTATCATTTTTGATTCCACATTAACTTGGGGCAGTCACATCAATTACGTTGAAAACAAAGTATCGGTTTTGTGTGGTGCAATGCGTAGAGTTAGTGATTTTGTAAGTAGAAAGGCATTATTGAGTTTTTACTATGGATGTGTTCATTCACTGCTTCAGTACGTTATCGCTGTTTGGGGGAATGCTTGTAAGTCTAGGCTAAAAAAGCTTCAAGTAATACAAAATAGGTGTGTTAAAATTATTTATAAACTTCCCTTTTTATATCCTACCCTAAATCTCTACTCGAATACATCTCATGGTATACTTCCGATACGTGGCATGGTAGATCTTCAAACATGTACATTCGTTCACGATATTAGGTTCAATACTCATAAACATCATAATTTATATTCACCTGTAGTAAGCAGCACGAGAAGTACAAGACAAGCTAATCATCTGGTACGCATAAGAGCCAGCACTTCACTTGGTCAAAAGCGTATATCAGTTAAAGGTCCCATACTTTTTAATTCCTTACCCAGCAACTTAAGAAGCATCGAGAACAAAAGCACTTTCAAAACCAAGCTTAAACATCATTTCAAAAGTAAAGTCATTGATTTTATTTAAACCGTTTCAACCATAATTCTTGAATCCACTCAAATTTCGTTTTGTTTTGTTGTTATTTTTATTTTTATATATATATATATAATTTTTTTTTTTATTTCTTCAGAGTTTAAAAGGTGTTGTCAGATTTATTGTCTATTGTTCTGTGTGATTATTTAAAATTTAAGAGCCCCTTAAAAGGAATTTTTTTTTCCACTGGGGTCTCATAATTCTGTTTAATTTATTGTTTGTTCCTGTCTCCACACTAATACAAAATGTTTGTGTATTGTTTTGTTTTTAGTAAGGAGTCCACTACCAGGGGGCTCCAGAAGTGAGCTTTTTGGTGTGGGGGTCAGCGGAGGGTCATTAAAAAAAAAAAAAAAAAAAAAACTGAAGGAGTTCCCTGAGGAACTTTCCTAGGAATCCTTAGAGAAATTTCCTAAGGAATTTCTGGAGGAATTTCCTAAGGAATTCCTGAAGGATTTTCCTGAGAAATTCCTGAAGGAATTTCCGGAGGAATTCCTGGAGGAATTTCCTGAGGAATTCCTGGAGGAATTTCCTGAGGAATTCCTGGAGGAATTTCCTGAGGAATTCCTGGAGGAATTTCCGGAGGAATTCCTGGAGGAATTTTCTAAGCAATAACTGAAGGAATTTCCTGAGGAATCCTTAGAGAAATTTCCTGAGGAATTCCTGGAGGAATTGAATGCAGAATTCCTGGAGAAATTTCCTGAGGAATTCCTGAAGGAATTTCGTGAGGAATAACTGAAGGAATTTCCTGAGGAATTCCGGAGGAATTTCCTCAGGATTAACTGGAGGAATTTCCTGAGGAATTCCAAGAGGAATTTTCCGAGGAATTTTTGAAGAAATTTTCTGAGGAATTCCTAAAGGAATTTTCAGAGGAATTCCCGTGTCATCGAACGCGTTAGACGTGTAATCTGAAGTCAAAACAATGCCCTTTGCTCTAAATTGATTGAAATATTTAGAAAACGGATCATATATTTCATACAGCAACTTTCCTACGCAAAATCTAGAAAAGCTGTGACCATTATTGCATACTCCATAGAACACTCACTTCATCCCAGCGTTGAAGTTTGCTGGCAACAAAATATTTTATTGCTTTCAACTGCACGTGACAGCGTCTTGATTCGCAGGATTCCAAGTTCCAAGCTCCATTCGTTTAACTCGTGATGTGCAACGTGTTCTCCTAATTTCATATGCTCCACAACAGAGCCAGGCACCTGTGCGGCGTTGCATGTTCCAGCAGTGTGAATAAGATGTTCGAAAAACAATCAAAAACAGAGGACACACACATTCCTTGTTCGTACAAGCAAGCAAGCGCCTTCTTTCCACCGACCGACCAGTTCGAAGGCGTTGGTGGCGGTGGATCGTCGCAAAACAGCAATTTCGAACGGCAAACAGTATTTTTCAACGTTTGCAAATGCCTTGCCGGGAATTCCGATTTTCTCACGAACGAATCGAGAAACGAAAAAAAAAACGCTTTCCTCGTATTGCAAAACTTGTACCTACAACGAACAAGCTTCCATTTGTATTAAGGTGCACCTCATGGTCTCTGCACGAGAGCGGCGGCGGCGGCACAGAGTTTGCATTCACTCCGACGACGATGATGCAGGCCAGGCACAAAAGCTGAGCTGAGCCTCTGACTGAGCATTGTGCATATTTTCCACCTACCAACAACGCTAGCAGTGCTACCAAGGAGAAATAAGTTTTCCCGACTTGTGAATCGAGCTGCACCACCCGGTCGGTGGTGGTACTTTTTTAATTTAATTCTCCGATTTCCAATCAATAGCCGTTTCCAGGCATCGCACAGATGCATACCAAATGGGTTTTATTTTGAATATGGGGAGAGAAATAACAAAAGATTGTTTTTTGTAGATTATGAACCAAAAGACTGATGCATACTTAAGAATGCGTTTATTTGCCCAACAACTGTAAGCATAACAATCTTTCTGTTTATCAGTATTTTTTTTAATTTGACAATATAATCAAATCAAGCAGGAAGTTCCTCTGTACACACAGCCAACCCATTAACGCCCAAATTATGCAACAATCAGAATTTAACCGTTATGTGGCCGGCAAACTTTTTGCTTTTTTCTACACCGTGTATTTTAAATGGGTGCTGGGTACCCGGGTACCCTGCCGGCCACATAAGGGTTAAACTCATGAATTTTCTGGAGTATGTTAAAACCCCATAAAAAGGTATTGCAGTCATGTAAACGGAAATCTACTGCGAACTTTTTGTTTAACCCTAAAAGGGATACCTGGGGTCCATTGGACCCCAGGCGCCTTTCAGAGCTCGCCTTTGATGGAACACACTCAGCGAGGTGATAAAACTGAGGCCATGAAGGTATCCCTTTTAGAATTAAATACACAGTGGGGTATTGAAAAACAATTTCCCCTGTTAAGCCCAATTTTCGAGATACAGTAGTTTGAAATTTATAAAACTCACTAGCGCCACCAAGCGGATAAATCTAGCTGAGCTTTGTCGAAGGCGAGATTTTTCTGTGTGTCCCGAATCCCGAGATACAGTTGTTTAGACTGTAAGACTTACTAGCGCCACCTAGTGGATGGATCTTAAATCAACTAGTTCAGCATCGTATAGCTCTTGATATCCCGATCAACTCTGCCGAAAACGATATTCTTCTATCGGTTCTGATTCTCGAAATACAGCAGCTTAGATTTTATAAGACTTACTAGCGTCCCCAAGCGGATGAATATAGAATCAAATAGTTGATCTTCGGATAGCTCTTGATGACCCGATCAACTTTCCGAAGACGAAACTCTTCTATGTGGTTTAGTTCTCGAGATACTATAGTTAAGAATTTCTAAGACTTATTAGTGCCACCTAGTGGATGAATCTTGAATCAACTAGTTTACCATCGAATAGCTCTTGATGTCCTTCGTCAGCTTTGCCGGAAACGAAATTCTTCTATGCGGTCTGATTCTCGAGATGCAGCAGTTTAGAATTTCTAAGATTCACTAGCGCCACCTAGCGGATAAATCTAGAATCAGTTAATTCAGCATCGTATAGCTCGTGATGCCCTTGTCAACTTTGCCAAAGACTTCGCATTCAATCCAAGAATGTGGTTTTAACTTATGCTAGGTACTTACCTTACCGATCAGGCTAAGGCCGGGGTGGACTCTGCTGTACATAGTAGCCGTCTCCTTCCCTCTCGGTCCATGGCTGTTAGTTTGTCTCCAGTTCCGCACTCTGCGTAGGGTCCGCAGATCGTCCTCCACTTAGTCGACCCACCTAGCTCGCTGCGTTTAACGTCTTCTTGTACCGGTCGAGAACCATTTTAGTCGGGTTGCTATCCGACATCCTGATGACGTGACCCGCCCACCGTAGCCTCCCGATTTTCGCGGTATGGACGATGGTTGGTTCTCTCAGCAGCTGATGCAGCTCGTGGTTCGTTCGCCTTCTCCAAGTCCCGTCTTCCATCTGCACTCCGCCGTAGATGGTACGCAACACCTTCCGTTCGAAAACTCCAAAGGCGCGTTGATCCTCAGCACGTAGAGTCCATGCTTCGTGCCCATAAAGGACTACCGGTCTGATCAGCGTTTTGTAGATAGTTAACTTCGTGTTACGGCGAACTTTATTCGTTCGTAGAGTTCTGTGGAGTCCTAAGTAAGCACGATTTCCTGCCACAATGCGCATCTGAATTTCTCTGCTGGTGTCGTTGTCGGTGGTCACCAGTGAGCCCCAGTACACAAATTTTTCAACCGCCTCGATTTCATCACCGTCGATATAAATTCGGGGTGGCAGGCGCGGAGATTCCTCCCTGGAGCCCTTTGCCATCATGTATTATTTTATATTTATTTATTTCGTCAATCAGCGTAGACTAGTACACATATTTGTACACATTTCTCTTATCTTCTAATGTTCTTATATATTTTGAAAAGAAAAAAAGTTTAT
Source organism: Aedes albopictus (assembly GCF_035046485.1). Lineage (NCBI taxonomy): Eukaryota > Metazoa > Arthropoda > Insecta > Diptera > Culicidae > Aedes > Aedes albopictus. Next base: position 295,827,704 of record NC_085138.1, on the reverse strand, counting down.
GTGTAAAATTAAAATTTAGATTGAATACCCTGGTTAAGGACTGTTCAATTTATAAAACGGACAGCTTGCTTGTGCGATATCTTTTTTATTTTTCAATAAAATCATTATCAGTTTTTTGCGTAACTTTCTATAGCTATTCTCAAATGTAGGAAAAATATAACATTATGCAAAATGTTTTTTATTGTGTAACTGAAGCGGTTTTCGTAAAACATCAATGAAAACCCATTTCTCAAAATTCGACATAACTTTCCACATACTTAACATGCACATTTTCATGAAGTTTTTAATGTATTGAAATCTTATACTATTCTACTAAAGGTAAAGCTCAATAGTTGGTCAGTAATAATGCACCAAGCATTCTCCAGCTTGATATAGTAAGTTGCCTTGTTTTCATAGAAATTATTAAAAAATGCTCATTTAAGTCCTGTGTTGCAATAGCATCACGGATTCGGCTAAAAATTTGTCCAGAGTAGTTGAATGTTGCCCTCTGAATGATACAGAAGAAAAATTTACTTTTAATTGCATTTTTCATCAAAAATTTAATCCATGAAGATGGTTATATTAAAATATTTCATATTTTTTGCTCCATTGATGCAGATTTTCGACTCTAGCGAATCTTGTTATTATTTATTTTCAACAAAGTTGGTCCTATGTTATTGTACACCTTATTTAATAATAATCGAATGCATACTTTTTATTTCCAACATCATTGTTATGCAAAATTTTGCATTTGGTTGCATTGTTATTTGGAAGAACTTTCAAAGAACGAAACTGTTTTGATTACTGTGTCTGTAATGGCGTACAGTATCCAAACCAGCAATGCTATTAAGAAGCAGTTTTCTGAATTTAAAACCACATTATGCCCACTTTCGACTGGATGCATAAAAAAATTGATTATTTCATATTTTCATACTCTTTTTGCTTTACAATTGAATTTTATTCAAAAAATCGAATCTCACTTGAGACTTCAATATCTCAACACTTAATTTTCCAATTGAGTTTAAATTTTGCCAGAATGTTTACTACTCATGCTGCTGCAGCATGGCACATACTTTTCTGGTATTAATAGTGATATACCATATGTGAACAGTAATTTTATATATATTTTCAATTTTCAGCAATCGAAAAAATCACCTTATTTAACACCTGGCCGATTTTCTTGAAAATAAAACTATTTTTATTCGATTCAAAAATGATTACTATAATGCATGATGATGTACTGAACAACGAAACAAGGGTGGTTAAATTTGAACTACGCGTCTTCTTTTTATAGCATTGTAAAGTTGTCCGTTTTATAAATTGAACAGTCCTTATTAAAATATTTTCTTAGATTTTGCCGAGACATTGTAAAGTCGATTGTTTCGCAATGCTGATTGTAAATATCTATCATTCGATTCAAAGGCCCAAATTTGGCATAATTAGTTCTGTGATGGTTTGTATGAAATAAGTTTCGATTTCTTAGTTGCCTTGAAGGAATGTAAAAGTTTAATTTCGATAAGATTTCAGATGCATCAATCCTTTGCGAAACGATATCATTTACGAAAGCAACCATTGCTACTTCACGTCGCTCTTTCAAAGTTTGTATGTCTATAAGCATGCAGCGTGCTTTGTATGATGGTAGAGGAAATGAAGTCCAACCTAATTTACGAAGAGCGAATAGAAGAAATTGTTTTTGTACAGATTCGAGTCTTTCTTCATGTGTGATTGAAAATGGTGACCATACAATGCTGCAGTATTCCATGATTGATCTTACATATGACACAAAAAGCGTTTTGATTGTGTATGGGTCATGAAAGTTGTAGCAGAACCGTTTTATGAACCCTAACATGTTGTTCGCCCTGTGAATGATAGTATTGTAGTGGTCTACGAAAGTTAGTTTAGAGTCTAATATTACGCCTAGATCCCTAACTCTATCACTTTTTTCCACAATTTGATTACCTAATGCGATTGAAATATATGGTGTTGTTCTTTTTCTGCTAAATGATATTAGGTTGCATTTCTTTACATTCAGTTCTAATAAGCTCTTCTTGCACCATATGTAGAATTTGTCTATTTCATTGCGGAATACATTGATGTCTTCTTCATTTCTGATTTCCAGAAAGAGCTTCATGTCGTCGGCATAAATTAATACATTCAGTTTGTTGAGAATGAAGGAAAATCAAATTTAATGATTTGTTGGCGGTCTGTTAAGTATGATTCAACCCATTTAAGAAGGCCTGGCTCAAATCCAATTTTTTCCAGTTTGAAAAGCAGCATTGGTATATCGATGCGATCAAATGCTTTACTAAAGTCCGTATAAAGAGCTTCCACGTGGTTTCCATTATCCATTGCATTCAAGGAAAAGTCAACGAAATGAAGCAGGTTTGTTGTTGTTGAGCGACCCTTGAAAAAGCCGTGTTGTGCTCCAGTGATTCTATTTTTGATTTGGAGAAAAAGCTTTTCGTTGACAATAGTCTCGAAAAGTTTCGGAATGCAAGAGATGAGGGCAATACCACGATAATTACGTATATCAGATTTTCGGCCGGATTTAAAGATAGGTACTAAAAAAGAGCTTTTCCATATTTTAGGGAATATTCCAGTTTCCAGTGATTTGTTAAAAAGCCAAAATAATGGAGAAGTAAGCTCTTTTGCTATTTTTTTCATAAAAATTGGTGAAATCGTATCCGGGCCAGGACCTTTGGACGCGTCTAAGTTCATTAGGGCGTCTAGGATTTCCTTCACGTGGATTTGACTCACTCCAATATCCCTGGAAAATTCTGGATAAAATGCAAAATAGTCACGGTCACGATCGTCTTCCGAGAATGTGGTATAGATTTCTTGGAAAAACTCTGCAAAAAGGTTGCAGTTTTTTTCCGAGTTATCCCCAAAAATTTCGTCAAGATGCATCACGGATGGAAAATTGTCAGATTTTAGTTTTGTTTTTACGTAATTAAAGAAGTTCTTTGGACAGGACTTTATTTCAAGTTCAGTTTTTGAATTGTATTCTTTAAATGCATTACTGATGGCTAGATTCAGTTGATCGCAGATCTCCAAATATTTTGCTAGGTTCTCATCGCTTTGGTGGTTTTTGTAGATTTTGTGTGCTTTTTGCTTGCGATTTTTCAAATTTTTTATTTGGTTGTTATACCAAATTGGACTGTTTGTACTTTTGTGTCGACGTATTTTCTTTGCGGGAATTTCTCGTTTGATAACTTCCCGTAAAATTTCATTGAGAATGCATGCTGCCGTTTCGACATTTCCTTCATTCCTAATAATTGTTTGCCAATCAATGCTATTCAATCTTCATTTAATTATTTCATAGTTCGCTGATTGGTATTCAAAGACTTCCACGAAATCATAGTCGTTGGGTCTTACATATTCATGTATGAATAACGAGTATTCGATTGCCGTGTGAAACGCTTCATTTTTCCACAATGGGTTTAATGATTCGGACACACAGAAATCCTCATAAACGTTCGTCAGTAAAAAATCCAAATAGCAATTCTGTCTGTTTTTAATATGATTGATTTGGTTCAGTCCTAAATTAGAAATTTTGTCAAAGATGAACTGTAATGTTGCATTGTCCCCAACGACTGGCAGTAAAATACTTTCATTTTCAGAGTCTAGAATGAAATCAGCGTTGCGTTGGTTAAAATCACCGTAGATGTGAACTTTAACCTCAGGAGGCAGCTGCGATAAAACTTGTTCTGCACATTCGAAGAAGCTTTCATAGGTGCTTTTATGAGCATGGTCTGGTGGAAAATACACGGAAGCAAATACATGTGTTTCGCCTGCTATGTGTGATTTCACCCAGACGTGCTCAAATTCGGAAAATTTTGAAGTATTAATTATTTCTGAGTTGAAATTGGCAGATACAGCTACGAGAACTCCTCCGCCAGATTTCCTACTAGACTCGTAAAAATTACGGTGGTCTCTGAATACATTAAAATTGCTTCCGGAAACTTCTTCACCTTATACACTTTCATCCAAGTGGTTCGCTACCCTATCACTCGATCCATCGTCGCCTTGATCAATGGTATCAGTTTATCCGGGGATCTGTATTCGTGCATAATCTGTCATAGCTGTTCTCGATCGATTGTGTCATACGTCGATTTGGATTCGATGAACAAGTGATGTGTGGGCACGTTGTATTCGCGGCATTTCTGCAATACCTGGCGGATGGCGAACATCTGGTCCGTTGTAGCGCGTTCTTTCATAAATCCAGCCTGATATTGCCCCACGAACTCTCTTGCAATCGGTGATAGACGGCGACATAAAATTTGAGAGAGTATCTTGTAGGCAGCGCTCAGTAGTGTGATCGCGCATTAGTTGCCGCAATCAAACCCTTTTTGTAGATGTTACACACGATACCTTCCATCCATTCCTCCGGTAAAACTTCCTTCTTCCATATCTTGGTAATGACCCAGTGCTTCTATACCGTCTTTTAGAAGCTTGCTTGGTAGTTGATCTGCTCCAGCGGCTTTGTTGTTTTTCAACCGGCCAACGTCCTTCTGAATCTCTTGGAGGCCAGGGGCCGGAAGTCTTTCGTCCTGTGCACATACTCCAAGATCTGTTACCTATTCTCGTGATTATCTCGGCACATGACGGCTTGTGGGCTATGCTAGGTACACTATGCATAGCAAAATCACGCTTGATGTTCATAACACGAGCACATCCTCTATTGGAGCAAAAAGTTGCATAATCACTAACCCTTTGGAGCCAGAGTGGTCTATATATGACCCCAACATAGAAACTGCTGTATAAATTCACACATTCAAAAAAAAAACACAATACTGTCTTCAGCAACATTGTTGCAAATTGAGTCCTCTATTTAGAAAAAAATGGGAATATTTATATTTGAGTCCTCACTGATAACCTAGAACATCATGAACACCATGAAGTTAGGAGAAACAAAATAATTGACATACCAGTTGTTCTAAAAGCTGAATTTGGATATGGGTTACGTTCATATGTATTTATTCAATCTTCAACAAGAATATCAAAAGGTGTTTCATATTCTGGGATGTTCTAGGTTTTCCAAACTGTCCTGTAATTAAGTCCTTGAAATCTACAGAAATAATTATATGTGTTTTCGCCATATTTAATAGCATTCTATAATCTGCTGTGATCCGTAATGCTCTTGAAATCTCAAGTGCCATTTAGAGCCACTATAGGGATATTCCACGTCTGCCACGTCTACACACATAACAGTAGCCATATCTGCTGTACTGAGTAACGTTCCATAATCAACTGCGGTTACTGAACCTACCTGAAGTCTACTAAAATTATCATTACCTTTGAGACATTCAGGGTCGTCCAAACTGTCCGATAATTAAGTCCTTCAAATAACTGTATGTGTTTTCGCTGTAAATAATTAACTGGGATCCGTAAAGCTCTAGAAACTCCAAGTGTCATTTAGAGACACTATAGGGATATTGTAGGTCAGCTAAACTATCTTACAGTTCAGAACTTCAGGTCTACATACGTAACAACAGGCATACATATCTGCAATGCTGAATAACGTTGCATATTTAACCGTGGGTATTGGACCAATCTAAAGTCTACTTGATATTATTATGAACATTTGAGATATTCAGAGTCGTCCAAATGAAGTCCTACAAGGACTCTACAAGAATAATTTTATGTGTTATCACCATGAACACTAGCATTACATAATCTACTGAGATCCGTGAAGTTCTTGAAATCTCAAATGTCATTTAGAGAAACTGTAGAAATATTTCAGATTAGCCAAACTAAGATAGAGTTCAGAACTTCAAGTCTACACTCGTAACAGCCAACAGCCACAGCTGACATACTAAGTAACGTTGCATAATCAATCGTGGTTACTGGACCTACCTGAGGTCTGCTATATATCATTATGAACCTTAAGTGTCGTCCAAACTGTCCTGAAGTTTTGCTCTTGACAGTAACAGTAGTTATTCTCACTATGAACTGTATCATTACACATTCAATTGTAATCTATAATCTCCCTGGCATTTCATGAGTCATTCCAAGATGAGTTAGAAATATTCCAGATCAACCAAACTACATCGGAGACCATAGCTTCAGGTCTACACAGCTTTTGCCAGTACGTTGAGTAGTGGTGCATCCACTGTATTTACCAAATTAATTCAAGGAACAATAAACGTTGTTATATATTTTTGGGATATTATGGGGCATCCTTACTGTTTTGGAGCTAAGTTGATAAAAACAACCACTGTATTTTGAGGTGATTTCGTTTTAGATAGTAACTCTATACAACCAAATAGGATCCACGAACCTCTCAACTCTCAAGGGTCACTTCATGATAGTTTTGTGGTAATTTAGGTCATCCATTCTTTCATGGAGGACACAACTCTAAATCTACACTTACAATGCTAGCCTGTTACACTTAATAATGATAGATAATGAACCATATTTACTTATATTCTTCAAGACAAGTAGGCATTGCTCCGTATCATTTAGACATTTAAGGATGTTCAAACTATTTTAAAACTTAACTTTCAAAATCTGCATTCGTTGTAGTCATTATTTGTGTTAGAAAAAGTTACGTTTCCTAATCCAACCCACCCAGATCCGTGAACTTCTGTGAAACTTACACGGAACCGTCAAACTACCCAATATTGAGTTCTTTTGACGCAATCCCATAGTTCCGCCCAATAAGCCAAATTTGAGTAAATCGATTAAACTCACGCTAGGTAAATTGCCTTTACCTCCAGCAAAACAATATACTTAAGAGTAGGTAAATTCAACCCAAGACCCCCCCCCCCCCTCATTCAACCCAAATTTGAGTATACCTACATTTACTCAAAATTGGCTTATTGGGCTCGAGGACCCCCATTGGGTAGATGCATCTCTGTTTGTTTTTGACAACATCGGTGGGGGAAAGAGGGAAAACAACCTAATTTTGGGTAACTAGTTTATTCGATATACTCAGCTTTGAGTAAAATCGATCCAAAAATTAGGTAGTTTGATTTCTCCGTGTAGAGCCATTCCAAAATACCTGTGATATATTTCAAGATTATTAAATTTCCCCCTTACAACTAAGAACTTTCAGCTAAGGTGAAGATACGACGAAGCCACATCTCGAGCATATATCTGAAGGCAATTGTGGGACGCGGCCGAGGATAAGGACTACAGCCACGAATTGAGTGTTTTGGTGAAGAATGGTTGATTCAGTTTTACTATAATTGTTATTAACGGTCAATAAATGAAATAGGTACAATCATTACGGCTGGTAATGTTGTGTAACTCAAAACAGCAAAAAAGGATATGATGGCGGCAGTAGACTCCATGTTGCGTGTTGTCCATATTGCAGGACAGTGTGTACTATTCTGAATATCCCAAGCTAGGTCATAATCTCTGATTATATTCTGTGAGCTCCAGTAAGTATACTTGACTATACAACATAACTCTATAAAGCCAAAACAGAAACTACAATTACTGTAGATAGTTTGGACGACCCCAGCCGATCTGATGATGTCTATTGAGCATCTAGTAGATTCACTAGACATGATAGATTACAAATCGTAGCTTTGTATAATGAAAGAAGTTATCGTTACACGCGTAGACTTTAGAATTTAAACTCAAGAACAGTTTGGATGACTTAGGATATCTTGACTGATCTAATACTGTCTTTTGAACTTTCAGAAGACTTGCTGGACATGATAGATTACAAATCGTAGCTTTGTATAATGAAAGAAGTTACCGTTACACCCGTAGACTTCTGGATTTGAACTCAAGAACAGTTTGGATGGCCTAGGATTTCCCAACTGCTCTTAAACTGTCTTTAGAACTTTCAGAATACTTACTGGACATGATGGAATGCAAATCACAGCTTTTTATAATGAGAGAAGTTATTGCTACATGCTTAGACTTTAGGACCTAAACTCAAGAACAGTTTGGATGACCTTAGAAACCCGGATTTTTCTGATACTGTCTATTGAATTTTCAGAAGACTTACTGGACAGGATATATTTCAAATTGTGGCTTGTATAATGATAGTAATTACCGTTACACCCGTAGTCTTCAGAATCTACTCAACTCAAGGATAGTTTGGATGACCTAGGATATCCCAACTGATCTGATACTGTCTTTTGAACTTTTAGAAGACTAACTGGACACGATAGATTACAGATCGTAGCTTTGTATAATGAAAGAAGTTATCGTTACACGCGTAGACTTTAGGATTTAAACTCAAGAACAGTTTGGATGACTTAGGATATCTTGACTGATCTGATAAACACTGTCTATTGAACTTTCAGAAGACTTTCTGGACACGATAGATTACAGATCGTAGCTTTGTATAATGAATGAAGTTACCGTTACACCAGTAGACTTCAGGATTTAAACTCAAGAACAGTTTGGGTGACCTAGGATATCTTGACTGATCTGATACTGTCTTTTGAACCTTCAGAAGACTTTCTGCACACGATAGATTACAGATCATAGCTTTGTATAATGTAAGAAGTTACCGTTACACCAGTAGACTTCAGGATTTAAATTCAAGAACAGTTTGGGTGACCTAGGTTATCCCAACTGTTCTGATACTGTATTTTAAAAGACTTATTGGTAATGAACGATTACAAATCGTAGCTTTGTACAATGAAAGAAGTTACCGCTACACGCGTAGACTTTGGTACCTAAATTCAAGGACAGTTTTCTAAGGTATTCAACCCATCCCTTCACTGACTACTCCTATGAGGAATTCCACTAAGAAAGGGAGCTTCTTTTAAAAACATCAATGGGCGGTGTGGAGATACAGCTACAATTCGCTTCTTGGAACCTGTGGATGTGGAGTTTTGATTATACAACCAAAAACTACTCGGTACTTGGCTGGCAGAAGTCAACCCTCTCCGGAAGCCATCATAAATATTCAATTTTGGGGCACCCATTAACTTGGCTTACAAGGGCTTGTTTGCGAATGCCTGCTTACCTACCCACCTGCGATGACGACGACCAACCCGGTTGAATAGCGTGGTTGCTCCTCGGAAGGTAAAAGCACGCCACCACCGTTGCTGTTGTATCGAGCGCTGGACACGAAAGCCCACTTTGGTAGGTCGCGTCGTCGTCGGTCGGATGCCAGCTTATCGGAAAACAGGTGAAATGAGTACCTAACCCTTCTGAAACCTTGTGCCCTCTGCTTCGTTCAACAACAGCGATGGTGCACGCAGAGGAAGCACGTCAACGAGGCCCTTGCGTGAGAATCAATTAGGCGGTTAAAGAGGATTTGGTGCTACCTTCTTATGGGAGGGTTATTAATAGTTTATAGTCTTTGGAAGCTTCTGGGGTAGGGGTTAAATACTGCTAGTATTACTATTTTCAACGTCGGAATTCCGATGAGCTGAAGATGAATTACAATGTTGAAAAAGTCCTTGTTGATACGTGGAACGTGGAATGACGTTCGATTCCGGTGTTTCCAAGAAAACAGCAAACGCAATTGTATTTATAGATCAAGCGTCCCACATCACGCCACCTTCTATCGCACAATACCTACATTGTGGAATGTGCGTTCAAGTTGAAGGCTCCAAAGGTCACACGTGTGCAGAAGTGCCGGTCGATTTCCGTAAAGGATATGCATATTACGACTGTGGAATTGTTCGCACAAAAATGACATCTGCTGCAGTGCGTCGTTTTGAAAGTTTTATTTATTCAAAATGTACCGTTTCTGTCTATACACTGTAGTCTACGGAAGTATATTGCATGACGCATTTTCCGAGGAGGACGAAGAATATATGAACAGTAACCTAACGACTGGGCTTACTCATACACCTGCCTCGTGTGGCGAAGAATTTGCAACTAAGTTGAAATTCACGAATAAAAAAAAAGATAAAAAAAACCCTGTCGCGTATTGTTGATGAATTCTGCTTCGCAAACTGATTTTTTTTATTCGCACCAAGGGTAACGGAATCCATCTTCGGCATAGTGCCACGTTTTCATCCTATTGAGTGCAAAGCGAATAAGCGCGATTTGTTTTTTTTTTTTGTATTTATTGTTAGAAGTGAGCACGCATGATAACAAAAAGAAGGGAAACAATTGATGCTCATACGGAAGAAGGGTGCTCATTAGAGTGGGTCATCGGACCTAGGAATTCCTCCAGAAGTTCCTCTTGAAATTCGATACGCCCATATAATACCAAGCGCAAGATTTATTTCATTTCCTTCTTAGGCCCTGTTATAGTGTAGAATTAGCAGTAGTTGAAATACACATAAATAAAAAAAAACCTGTTTTGTACAAGTTTTTCTCGGGACAAACGACTTCTCTTTTCTTTTTGTCTAAAGCTTTAACTGTACTCAACCAGATTTGTTTTGAGCAAACCGCTCAACATGTTTATTACTAAAATGAGTAAGAATAGAATTTTCTGAAGTTACTATTTCTGTGGAAGTAGATGATGGTGGGTCGCAAAATTCTTTAAGAACTACGCCGCCTAATCCCTATAGGTATCCATCCAGGCATCCCTACAGAAATCCATCCAGGAGTGCCTTCAAGAATTCCTTCAGGAATCCCTCCAGGAGTTCCTCCAGAAATTCCTTCTGAAATCTCTCCAGAAATTCCTCCAAGAATAAAAAAAATAAAGAGACGCGGATACCGTCTTCAGTCAGAGGCTGTACAGACTGAATGAAACTTAACACTAGACAAGGGACATACGGAGCATGCACCCCAGTGGATATGGAGAAGAAACTATTCACACGAAAAGTTTTATCGCCCGGAGCGGGAATCGAACCCTCACCCTATAGCATGGTGCGATTAGAAGCTTGGTGATCCTAACCGCACGGCTACGAGGCTCCACTTCGTCCAGGAATCCCTTCAGGAATCCATTCCCTTCGGGAATCCCTTCTGCAATTTCTTCAGAAATCCCTCCAGTAATTCCTTCAGGAATCCCTCCACGAGTTTCTTCAGGAATCACTCCAGGAATTGATCTAGAAAATTCCTCCAGGAATCCCTCCAAGAATTTATTTAGGAATTTATGTTGGAAATATTCCAGGAATCACAATAGGGATCTTCTGAGGAATCCCTCCAGGAATCCCTCCAGGAATCCCTCTAGGGATCCATCCAGAAATTTCTTAAGGAATTCATCTATTTATCCTCCAGGTATTCCTCCAGGGGTTCTTATTAGACTTTCTCTGAAATTTCCTACAGAAATTTCTCCCGGATTTTTTCTGGAAATTCTTCCAGAAGTACCTCTAGTTTTTCCTCCAGGAATTCATCCAAGATTCCCACTGAGAATTCCTCCCGAAGTTCTTCAAGAAAGCGTTTCCTTAGGAGTTCTAGGAGTTTGTTTATGAATTCCTCTCGGAGTTACCCTAGGACCTCCAGAAGTTCCTCTTGAAATTGATACATATGCTCGTATTATACCAAGCGCGAGATTTATTTCATTCACTTCTTAGGCCCTGTTATAGTGTAGAATTGGCAGTAGTTCATACACACAGAAATAAAAAAAACCTGTTTTGTACAAGTTTTTCTCGGGAGAAACGACTTTTCTTTTCTTTTTGTCCAAAGCTCTAACTGTACTCAATCAGATTTGTTTTGAACAAACCGCTCAATATGTTTATTACTAAAATAAGTCAAAATTTTCTGAAGTTACCAAATTGTTTAAGAACTAAAGGTGGGTCGCGAGCTGGAAAAGTTTGAGTACTCCTGTAAGGAATAAAAAAAAAAACAGACAAACGATCGTGTACAAAGTACGATCCTTACAAGTTGATTAAGATCGAGCCCTGAGGAGATCCTACCCATGGAACGAAACGTTGGTAATGATATAAATAAATATAAAAATATAAATAAATATAAAATGACTGAAAGCCGAAAAAACTTTATTATAGAGATTTTCAGCTGTTCTTGCGATCACAATATGCACTTTTCAGTTTAATCAGAAATTGAAATCCCGTAGAAGAAACGGGTTTCATCCAATATTTTTTGATTGGTTGATTTTTTTGTAATACTTTGTTCTCAACACTTTTGATACTAATAACGCTTAACGGTTTACAAAATAAAACGAAAGTCGTGAACTTCTGCCAACGATTGAAGTTTTTTAAGCACAATTTAGTGCTGATTTCGAAATCGTGCTTCAAAAAGTTTCACGTAGAACAGTTTTTGAGATTCAGTTCAATATCGAGTTTTACAATTTTCTAAAACATGGAACTTACTAATATTCAAATATCTTGTGTTTCCTACAGCTAATTTTAAATCTTTTTCTATAAATTAAGAGCTCAATATAATACCTTTCGATCTTCTAAACGAGAGTTTTGCATCAGATTGACGAAATTCAAGATATTGACTAGTTTAAGGGACAATCTCCTTCAATTTAACAAAATTTCCAAAAATATGTGAAAAAATAATATTTTTTCAATAAGAAAAAAAAACAATTTAAAAATTCTTTCTCAACGTTCATTTGCTATATCATATGTAGCCGAAACAAAGTAAAAAATTCAGCTCAATCGGAGCATTGATTACGGAGATTGAGATGAATGAAGTGAGCGACATTGCTTAAAAATAGAACAAACATCGATTTCAAATCATCAACCTTGTATGGAAAGTCGAAAAAATATCCGCTCTACAGTAATTTTTTATCCTTCTCGTTTTCGAATTCAGGGCATGATTCTACACCAAAAATGATCATCAGCTTACCGAGTTCTAAAATGCTGTGAACTAGTGTAATTTGACACGTTTTAGTTTAAGACGACAAACTCTCATCATTTAATTATTCCTAGATGTAGCCCTTTTTTCTTTGCAAAAAAATGTTATTATATTTCATTTAAATGTTTTTTGAAACAGAAATACCTATTTCAGCATTGAAAGATTAGAATAAGGTCTTTAAATTTTTAATGAAACTATGAGATTTAAAATCCCTCTTGGGACGCTTTGGAATATAAAGTGTTAAAAATAATGCGATTTTATACGAAATCCAAGAATTTGGGGCTCTTCAATTTTGTGGATCGTTTTAATGCTCTATATTAATAAAAACTAAAAAGGGGTCTCCAATTAGTCTAGTGGTTAAGGCTATGGATCGCCAATCCGGAGACGGCGGGTTCGATTCCCGTTCCAGTCGGGAAAATTTTCTCGACTCCCTGGGCATAGTGTATCATTGTGCTTGGCAAAAAAAGCCCTTCAATTTATAACTGTTTTTTTTTTTATAGAATGAGACAATCTGCAACAGATACCCAAGAGGTGGTTCCTCGGGTGATGTGGGGATCGACCCACTAAAAACTCATTCTCTCTCTTCCTTACCTTCGCGGTACGCCCGTTAGGGATGACTTCGAGAAGGGGGGGACCGTACATGAGAACACTCTAATAGAAAGCGTTCCACCAGCTACCGCCTTAAGTTGTTCACTCTCCCCTGGAGGCTCGGGTCCTGGCTAGTACTTAGACTACCCGTTGAACTCAAGCTCCTGGATGGGGAAGGGGGGCCAACTCAACTAGCTGTTGTTCGGCTCGCCATTTACTCTGTAGTTCAAGTACGATTCGAGAAACCGTGGAAGTAACGGAGTCCCACTTGTCCGCCCCCATACACATCCTTTCAACAATGTTGTCAGGCGTGATATCTCTACCGTATACCTCCTGCATACTCGACCTTTGCTCCACGAAACGTGGACATTCAAAGGGCACATGCTCCGCGGTCTCGTCGCAGTCTGCACACTCCGGACATGCGGGGGAGCCTGCGTGTCCGAATCTGTGCAGATACCACCTAAAGCACCCATGGCCTGACAGAAATTGAGTCAAGTGAAAATTCACCTCGCCATGGGGCCTGCTCGTCCACTTGGACACGCTCGGTATGATCCTGTGTGTCCAGCTACCCTTGCTGGAGGAATCCCATTCGCTCTGCCACTTCAGCATAGACGAGGTTCTGGCGATACGCCTCGCGCCTCTTATGCCGCGTCGCTCGAAGCATTCTTCATCCTCTGCCACCACTAAAGCTATGGGCATCATGCCCGCTAGCACACATACCACGTCCTTTGAGACCGTGCGGTATGCGCTCACCACCCTAAGGCACATCAGCCTGTGGGTACTCTCAAGTCGCTTCACGTTTCGGTTAACCACTAGCGCCTTCGACCATGCAGCGGCGCCATACCGTAGTGTGGAGACCGCTACTGCCGCGAACAGCTTACGCTTACTCGAGACTATTGCCGAGCTGTTTGACATTATCTTTGACAATGCCATTATCGCCATGCTTGCCCTTTTGCAGGCATATTCTACGTGGCTTCCGAATTTCAGCTTATCGTCGATCATGACCCCCAATTGCTTCAGTGAGCGCTTAGAGTTGATCGTGCATCCACCTGTGGTGACCACTGCCTGTTGTTCAGACTTGCGGTTGTTTACCACCACCACCTCCGTTTTGTGGTGCGCGAGTGCCAAATGTCTCGACCTCATCGAATCCTCCACTATGCCAATTGCGTGAGTTGCTGTCAGTTCCACTTCCTCTATCGACTTGCCGTATACCACTAGGGTAATATCATCGGCGAAGCCGACCAGCTTTACGCCCGGTGGAAGTTTGAGCCTCAATACGCCATCATACGCCGCGTTCCATAGTACCGGGCCCAAGATGGACCCCTGCGGTACCCCTGCGGTGATGTTGTAGCTCCTCTCGCCTTCCTCGGTGTCATAGATTAGCACCCTATTCTAGAAGTAGCTCTCCAATATCCGGCATAGGCTAACCGGGACTCCTAGGTGGTGTATTGCGCACTCAATGGCGGTCGAGCTGACGCTGTTGAACGCATTCTTAACTAGGGGTCGCAGTACCGACCACTTTTGGTGAGTACCGGTTTTTCGGTACTGGGGCTAACAGTAGTACCGATAAATTACCGGTACTGGGAAATTTTTTACTAAAATGAAAAGTAATCTACTTTACACAGAAAATCAACAATTTACCAGGCATTTGTTGATTACGGTTTTCAGGGATGTCATTAAAGCTATTCAGAAACCAATAAATTAAACAAAAGTTATAGATAAATAAAAAGGATAGAAAGTAACTAGTTGTATGAAACTTATTTTGGAGCTATTGTTTAGCTTCTGTGCAGTTTCACAAGCAGTATTTTGGCCAGTTAAAAATGATACAGGAACAACCTTACATGTACAAAAATCAAATAGCTGCAAGGTGAAGACATAAGAAGATATAAATATTTTTTCTTGATGATGCTATCAACGGATTATAAAAACTGAAGAAATAACAAGAAACCCTGATCTAACCAATTTTATTCTAAGCAAGTAAATTCAATTCCAACATTCAACGTTTATCAAACCAATCATATATGATACTCTGGATTCGCAGAATTGTTGCATATATAA
The DNA here is from genome assembly GCF_035046485.1 of Aedes albopictus. NCBI lineage: Eukaryota > Metazoa > Arthropoda > Insecta > Diptera > Culicidae > Aedes > Aedes albopictus. Next base: position 295,812,446 of record NC_085138.1, on the reverse strand, counting down.
AATGTTTGTCAAAGTACTTGGTTTTAACCTTCCGTAACTCGCGCGGTTGACTACCTGCATCAACACCACGCTAATGCTGAGTACAAAAAGCGAGATTTTTTCAACGTGTTGTACAAAATACAACAGCGCGATCGCTCGTGGGTTAAAGGTTTCCATTGCATATTGGCCGGATTTCAGTACTTCGGGAGAGATTTCGCGGTACCGCAAGTACCGGTACCAATGCTCAGTCAGTACCGGTATTTCGGTACCAAAATTTGGTCGGTAATACCGGTATTTTCGGTACCGATACTACCGGTACTACATCCCTATTCTTAACGTCCAGCGTGACGATCGCGCAATAGCGGATTCCTGTTCGCTTCTTTTGGAGCGCTATCTCGGCCGTTTTGATTACAGCCCTAATAGCGTCCACCGTCGATCGACCCTTCCGGAAGCCGAACTGGTTATCCGAGAGACCAGAGTCATCGGGTTTCTCGGTATAGACCATCAGCCTCGACAGAATGATCCGCTCCACCAGTTTTCCGGCGGTGTCCAGCAGGCAGATAGGTCTGTATGCCGACGGGTCGCCAGGTGGCTTCCCGGGTTTGGGCAGTAGAACCAATCTTTGCCTTTTCCCCCTCTCTGGAAATTCCCCTCTGTCTAGGCACATCTGCATAGCCATTCTGAACATGTCAGGCTTAGCCTCGATGGCCGTCTTGATGGCTAATGTCGGGATACCGTCCGGACCCGGAGCCTTGTTCAACTTAAACGACTTCGCTATTGCAATGAGTTCGTCGTTCGTCACCGGGGCTACCTCGCTATGGCCGGTTTGGCTATAGGGAACAGGGGCCCAAGGTCTTGTATCGTGGCGCGGGAACAGCGTGTCCAGATCTTCTGCAGCATCTCTGGGGAGCGTTCTGGGGGTGCTGACGCGCCCTTCGTTTTGGCCATGGGGTCGTGTTGGCTGCCTGGCAGAGATTTTCGAAGCACGCCCGCTTACGAGTCCTAATCTCTTTATTCAGTGCCAGTTTAGCCGCCCTGTAGGCCTCGCTTCGTTCAATTCTATCCTCATCGGTACTAGCCCTTTGCATTTTCCTTCTAGCTCTTAAAAAGGATGCGCGGAGGTGCTGAAGGCCATGCGAGGCGAGAATCGTCCCTCACCGTTGGGCGCGGATGTAAAAAGCATCCGGCGCACCAGGACGGGAGAGATGATGCTAGTGCTGAAGAAGGAAGCAGCCAATAAAGGTACTTCCTACAAAGCACTAGCCCAAGAGGTACTTAGCGAAAAGGTGCAGGTAAGAGCCCTAATGGCGGAGGCAACTCTCCAGTGTAAAAACCTGGACGAGATTACCGACGCAGAGGAGCTCGCAGCCGCACTCAAACAGCAGTGTGAGATAGATGTACACACCAAAAATCGATTGAGGGTTTCAGCAAAATTTTGCTGAATTTTACCGAGCTGAAGGTTTTAGCAAAAATTTTACTGAAATTCAGCAAAATTTTGCTGATTTGTTCAGTAAACTCTGCTGATCACCAGTAACGTTTTGCTGAATTTCAGCAAACTATGCTAAAAGTTCAGCAAAAAAATTTGCTGGACCCTTCAGCTCGGCAAAATTCAGCAAAATATTGCTGAAAGCGTTTGGTGTGTACCAAGTGCATCGATCCGCCTGCGTAAGGGTCCGGCTGGCACGCAGATTGCCGCGTTAAAACTCCCCGTAGGGGATGCGAATAAGGCGATTTCAGTCGGGAAGATCAAGGTAGCTTGGTCAGTGTGCCCGCTCAGCATATACGAGCCGCCAGTGGCGTGCTTCAAGTGCTTTGAGCAAGGGCATAAGTCCTGGGCATGCAAAGGCCCAGACAGGAGTAAGCTCTGCAGGAAGTGTGGAGTAGAAGGCCATATCGCCAGGGAGTGCAACTCTGCACCAAAATGCCTGATTTGCACGGCGAACAAGGGCCACACGACGGGCGGGCCTAAATGTCCAGGCACGCGAGGAGGTCGAAGTTCCAAACGATAATGCAGGATACACAACTAAACCTGAACCACTGTGAAGCCGCACAACAGTTTTTTTTCTCTGTTCAGGACATAACCACTGCGACCAATATTTTGATCTATTGTGGTATACCCCGTGTCCTTTGTATAGTGCATGTCGTATTACTTTATTACCATTGAGAAGTTATAAAGTATTCGGTTTTGTTACAGTAGTCATTTTCAACATAATCGCAAGGAAGGATTCTGATTGATAGGTTCCGCTTTTAACACGCTCCTTTTTCAGTCAAAATCAGATCCCTTAACGAGAACGTCAAGAAATGATACCGATATTGACCATGCATCGAAACCCTAGTCCTTTCTGTTTCAAACCAGCGTACACCAAATAAAAGATTAGGAATACTAACCCATGTTTCCTTGTTTCAAGATCCATCTCGGCTACACCTAAAACCGAGACCTATCACTTTCAACTAGGTGTGAAATGTAATAAGGACCAATGTGTTTTCCTTTGATTACTCAAATGTGCTGCTCCACTAGCTGGAAGCAGTTAGGACTAGGGTTCGGTTTGGTAGATCTTTCGCCGCAACGCAACCCAAAAAGGTGATCTAACCCACGCTACGGGCTCCGTTAAAGATCGAGCATGTTTTAAACCCCCTCAACCATTCATCCCTCAGCACGGGTCGCCTGACACCTTGGATTGGGGTTACCTGTTTGGTGGACTTTTACCCCCGGAACAGGTGGTCCGTAGTGCTATTCTAAGCCGGCAACTACACGGGCACCGCACAACAGTTGCTATGGCAGTCAGTCTCAGAGTCAAGTACAGACATCGCACTACTATCGGACCCATACCACATCCCTCCCGATAACGGAAACTGGGTAGCGGATAAGGCCAAGCTAGCGGCGATCTGTACAACCGGTCGTTTTCCGGTCCAGGAAATAGTTTCCACGTCGCACGAGGGCTTCGCAATAGCGAAGATCAACGGGGCATACTACTGCAGTTGTTATGCCCCTCCCAGGTGGACGATAGACCAGTTCTCGTCTATGCTGGAATCGTTAACAAGCGCAATGGTGGGATTGAGTCCCGTGGTCATCGGTGGAGACTTCAACGCCTGGGCGATTGAGTGGGGTAGCCGCTTGACTAACGCGAGAGGTTGGGCCTTACTCGAAACTATGGCTAGACTAAACGTGGATATCGCGAACGTAGGCGACAAAAAAAACCTACAGTAGCAGAGTCCATCATTGATGTGACCTTCTGGAGCCCGGGTCTAAACCCTAGCTCGGACTGGAGGGTCAACGATGGATACACGCATAGTGACCATCAGGCGATTCGATACAGAGTGGAACACGGAGGAAGACGGTCACAGCCGAAGGTCATCGACCGTCATCGGGGATGGCTGACCTCGCGATTCGATAAGCCGGCATTTGTGGAGCGATTGTTTATGGAGAGTAACACCGACGATCTATCCAGCGATGATCTAGTCGGAACCCTAAGCCGTGCATGTGACGCCGCTATGCCAAGGCGATCCCTACCCAGCAATGGACGCAAACCGGTGTACTGGTGGTGTCCAGAAATTGCAGAACTCCGCGCATCAATTTATAACTGTGGAAGTGCTCAAAGAACACTAAGTTGAAGCGAGGCAGGCCAAGTCCCAGTTGGGACGTAGAGCCATAGAGAAGAAGAAGAAGAAGAAGAAGAAGAAGAAGAAGAAGAAGAAGAAGAAGAAGAAGAAGAAGAAGAAGAAGAAGAAAAATTTGATATTGTGATCTTGAGAGCCATTTGGTCCACCCTAATTGTACAACATTGAAAAAAATGGTAAATAAAATACTAAGAAACTGGGTTTATTCACAAATACCATTGCGTTGCGTTGCGTTGCGTTGCGTTGTAACCAGCCTCCTGTCAAGCAGCCATGTTTTTGAGGTCAGCATCAAAATCCAGGAACGATTATTGACTGTGGCTGAATCATATCAATAACAATTATAATTTTTTTGGAAACTTTATTCCCGTGACGAAGACAAGCTGATACTATTACGACTTCATTTTTAAATAAATAATTGCGAAATTAAAAAGCATGTTTTGCTTAAACTAACGATTTAAAAAGGTGAAAAAAAATAGTTGTGAAAAAAGGTTTCGCCGCTTTTGATTTTTGCTCCTGGAATTATGTTTGTTTACAAACTTTGCGCTGTCATGGGGAACCAAGCCGCCGAGCCGCCGCTATTGATTTCAACGAGGCGGCTGGAAGTGGGAACCAGAGATGTTGGCTCGTTATTTTCCTGTGGGGCAGTATTGCGGTGACAAGAGGCTGGTTGTAACAGAGTAATTCGTAGATTGCATACTGAAAGTTGTCATGGTCAAACTTTAATACTCCTATTCTAATTGCTTATGTAATGATATTTGGTAAGGAACAGCTATCCAATCAGAGATTGAAGTAAAAAAGACATGAAAACTTCCATTGCCGGCCATGCCCATCTTTGGGTTTATTCACAAATATCATAACTCCAAAATAGGCCTATTTTGACACCCACCCACCCCTTTGTAACATTGTTTGTATGGGATTTTTTTTTTGTTCAGGTTGTGACACCACGAAGTACACCTACCCATCCCTCAAGCGTTATGACTTTTGCGAACAAGCCCTTAAACTAACATGATAGGCGTCAAATCTTTTTTTATATAGGGCATTGGTTAACTTATTAAGCATGTGGCTCCCATTTTCATCCTACGAAAAACAAAGGATTGAAGCGTTGTTTGTTTTGTATCATATTTTTGTATTTTTTTGTTAGAAGTGAACACGCATGAAAACAAAAAGAACGGAATCGAGCGGTGCCGTAATAGGGTCTGGGACCATTTGGGCAGGAGCACCTATTTTGGGCACTTACTGCTATAACTCAGTAATTTTTGAACCGATTGACTTGATTTTTGAAACACGATCAGATACGCAGAGTATTAACCCATGTGCAAAAAATCAAGTCAATCAGTTTGAAATTGACTGAGTTACAGCAGGAAGTGCCCAAAATAGGTGCTCCTGCCAAAATGATCCCAGACCCTAGCTTGTTTTCGAATAGGATGAATATGGGAGCGTTAGATTACTGGTGGTACACATACCCTATAAGTTTAGCTCTCGCACTACCTGTACATTGCATCAAGCCACTTATGAACCACATAGGGTAAAAGCCCCCTTCTTCGGCCTAGTACCTATATTCATCTCATTTTGTCTCAAGGACTAGAGATGTGCGCCGTCGAGATTTATTACTTCACGCCGCCGGATGTTTTGATTTTCTAGCACGCCGCCAGCTTAAAACTCATCACGCCGCCGAACTTAGAATTTCCCCAATAATCTTCAGAAAATAATCGATTTAAGTTTAAACGCTCCCAAAATGAATGCATGTCATTCATTGCCGATGTAATGAAATCTGAAGAATTCAGGTTCTAATAATTCAATTAATGCCATAACTTAAGAATTATTTAGGCAGCATCCATTTATTACGTAACGCTAAAATTTATATTTTTGCGACCCCCCCCCCCCCCTCCCCCTCCGTAACGCTTTTTTGTATGGATATCCAAAAATTTTTGTATGGGCTTGGCCATACTACCCCCCTCCCCCAAGAGCGTTACGTAATTTGTGGACTGCGCCTTATGGATTTTTTTATTTATTATGGAACGTTTAATTGTCTGCCGCACTATATACGAGTGCGCAATTACAAGTTACTACACTAAAACCTCAATTTATGCACATGGCTGGGGGTGCATAAATTAAAAAAGGCATAAAATGAGGGAAATTTGTGCATAAAAAAAAACGCTTCCGTAACGCCTCTGAATCCCGCCGAAAATGCTCTGAAACTTCCTGAAATGGCTCCAAAATTCCCCTTAAACCGCCTCGTACCCCATGTAACGCACCTGCGACGCTCCGAAACCCCCGAAACGCCTCCATAAGGCCTCTGAATCCCGCCAAAAATGCTCTGAAGCTTCCTGAAATGCCTCCAAAATCCCTCTAAAATCCCCTCGGACCCAATGTAACGCATCTGAACCCCCCAAAACGCCTGCCTAACGCCTCCGAATCCATCTAAGATCCACTTGCACCCGTTTAACGCACGTGAGATCCTCGGAAACCCCCGAAAACGTACCAGTAACGCCTCCAAACCCCGTCGAAAATCCTCTGAAAGTCTCTGCTTTCGAAAACCCCCTCAGACCCCCGAAAACCCCCCGGAGATCTCCTGGTACCTCGCGGAAACCCCTGGGAACCCCCTGAAACTCCCCTGTGACTTCCATTCGCTCATCCTTATAAACACCCTTTAGCCGCCGTTGCAATAGTTACCGTCATTATTAAATATTCTTATGCACAATATTGGTTCTGAGTAGCTTTCCCTTAATTTATGCAGGTCATAAAAAAGGTGCATAAATTAAAAAGTGCATTAAAATAACATGCATAAATTGAGGTTTTAGTGTATTTACATTCTCATATGCAAAGTATAGTTTGTTAAAATGTTTCGCTATATGAGATGTAAAAGAGCGAAATATTGAATTCTCATTTTTAACGCCGCCGCCGCCGACGACCAAAAATGATGTTTTAACCGCGGCGCACATCTCTACCGAAGCACCAAAGCAAGCATCACAGCGGTGCCAGACATCAAGAAACAAGTAGTTAATTGAATGAGATTTGGTCACTACAAATACGATGTTTTTTTCAATCAGAATATGGTCGTTTCTTGGTTTAACATCTTGGTAATCGAACTTCTACGCAAATCGATCAATAATTTCATTTTCCAACGCCATTTCTTTCAAAATATTTGGTTTGGTTTTCATCTAAATATGCTGCTACCGCTCAAGCTTTACGAACTATCATCCAGTTCGGCAGCACTGATTTGCCAATCAGCTGTGAATGTATGCGAGTGCAAAACGTGGGGAGCGAGCATAGACGATTCGTCGCGCCGCACATTGTTGTGACTTCTCCTTTGCGAGAGAGGAAAACAATCACAATGAAACTGTCACCTGCTAGGGAAAGGGAGTGCGTTAGTGGGTGAGTGCAGAATGCTCTACGATGAGAAAATGTGAGAGTGGTTGTGGATTTGCTGTAAATACTGTTGAGATGAATAAGGGGCCACCCGGTGAACCGCGATGAGATGAAAATTTTACGGTGTGCTGAAGATAGGTGCGAGTGGCTCGCGATTTGCGATCGCAATTAAATCAAATATTGAAGGTAAATCCCACTCTAGTGCATCGTAAGATCAACAGTGGAAGTGAGCACGTGTGTTAAAGGTTTGTATCATTAAGTTTGAAGCGTATTCATTGCGCTGTGAGTGTTTTTTCATGTTACACATCCTTAATGAGACTAAGATAGGCACAAATACCCTATATCAAAATGGTTTTAATTTCATAAATTCTTTCATCGATGACTATTCAATGCATTCGCTAAGAAAGATTCTTCTTTCAGCGAAGTTCTCCAAAAACCAATTACCTTACTCGTCTCTCTCTCTCTTTTTTGCACCACTGAATGTGCAATGGGCATGCCAACCTGATGCAAACCTATTTACCGATCGGTTTTCCAATGTTATTTTCATTAATTAATTTCGAGAATCCATTGGTTCATCTCGCATTTGTTTTTCTGCTTCTGCAGAACCACCAGAGGTTACATTTTTCATCATTATCGGAAGCGTTTGAAATCAATTCCGGTGAACGGGGCCCTTAATGAGTCCACCGGAGGCAAATTGCAATCAAAAGTTCGGAAATGGCCTGTTTATTTTCGGTAATGAAGAGTGCCCTGGCTCAGGTGACCCACAAAACTAGAGCGGTTGAATGCGTCGTTGCCGATGCGATGGATACTCGGCCTGATGTGAGAGCGGTCTTCTAGGATTCACTTCGACGACGATGGTAGATTTGTGAAGAGTAGCCAGTAACGTTAGCAAGTGGAAAGTCACGTTCACCTTGTGGGCAAACAACCAACCGTCTGATACCAGTCAGTGCACAGTGGTAGCAGCTGTTTACAGCGAGACCCAGTTCGGAACCACCTTGGACTATTCATTCGAAAAGGTTGAAACGCAAACATTATGCTAATTGGAAGCGTACCCAGGTCAGGTTTGGATGGAAAGAAAATTGAGTAACAAGCAGGTGCCTATTACCAGGGGCGGGTGAAACTGAAAAAGCAGAGTGTAGATTGTTCCGAAACGTTTGTGGTACGACCCTGGGTCTGGATCTTCATGATTTTCAGGTACGTTCCAAAGGCCATTAACCGCCCACCTGTTTGGAGGAAGGTATTTTGGGAGACCTTCGGTGTGAAGTTAAATGTGTTCTTAGTAGGCAATGAAACGGGTTGTGAATCCATAGCAAAGTTGACCTACATTAATTGATTTGAACGTAGGAAATTTAAAGGAAATAATTTCATTAAGCCCCAACGTTGAACCTTGTACATTTACAAAGTGTTACTTTACCGTCTTTTTCACCTGCCAATTTATCTGGCGAGAGGCACCATGAAGACTGTGTTGTGGAACATTAGCTCTTACATGTCATGTTTCAGATTTGGAATATGATAGTACTTGCGAACGATTAGAACAATAGTTCAGAATGATTTTGAAAACTTAAAGCTAGAGTTAAGTTGAAGATTTAAATTTGGTTGTTTAGCCAAAACATGGAAAAAAATCATTTTTGACTCGATTATTTCCAGTTTGAATGCATTGTTTACTATGCACGGGATTTGCTTTTGCTTCAACACATAGCATTTATTTCCTCACATAACTTTTAAAAAGAAGTATCCAGTTAGCCTAGTGGTTAGGCTATTGTTCGCCAATCTGGAGGTGGGTTCGATTCCCGTTCCAATCCGGGAATTTTCCTCGACTCTTTGATCATAGTATCTCATTGTACTTGCCTCACAATATACAAATCCATGCAAAGGCAGGCAAAGAAAGTGCTTCAATTAATAACTGTGGAAGTGCTCAAAGAACATTAAGTTTAAGAGAGACAGGCCACATTTTAGTGTGAACGTCGAGCCATAAAGAAGAAGAATAAGAATATGATGATGAAGAATAAGAATAACTTAAAAAAAGGCGGTTTCGTAGAGCAATTCCTGGAGAGATTCCTTGAGGGCTTCCCGGAACAATTCCTGGAGGAATTCTTGGGAAAATTCCTGTAGGGAATCCTGGTGGAATTCCTGGAGGGATTCCTGAAGGAATTCTTTTACGGATTTCAGGAAGGATGTCGAGAGGAACTCCTGGGAACTCCTTGGAGGGTCTCCTAGGGGAATTGCTGGAGGAGTCTTGGAGGAATTCCTGATTGATTCCTGGAGAAATCGTGAAGGAATCACTGGAGAAATTTCTGGAGAGAAATCTGGAGGAATATTCAAAGAATCCCGGAGAAAATCTTGAAGACATTCCTAGAGAAGTGCTGGAGGAATTCTTGGGAGACTAAAGGAGGAATTTCTGGACGAATTTTTAGAATTCCTGAAGATATACTTGGAGGAATTTCTGGATGTATTCCTGCAGATTTTCTTAGAGTTATTCCTGAAGACATTCCTAGAGGAATTCTTAGAGGAATTTCTTGAAAAGTTCCTGGTAGACCCCATGGAGGGATTTCTTGTCAGATTATTTGAGGAATTCCGAGACTAGTTCGTGGAAGAGTTCCTGGAAGAGTTCCTAGATAAATGCTTTGAAGAACTCCTGAAGAAACTCCTAGAAAAACTCAAAAGAATTTATAGAGTAACTCCCGGATAATTCCGTGAGGAATTCCTGGAGGAATTGCAGCATTTTCCAAAGGAATTCCATGAGGAGTTTTTGAAGAAATTTACTACTTTTTTATAGAGTTCTTTAACCTGGGAGCGATCGCGTTGTGTACTGAGTACACACACCATAAACAAATGCACGCATGTGGTCACAGCGTGAGCACGGCGTCGCTGCAGGTAGTTAAATACACGCTTGTTTGAGGGTTAAGGAATTCCTCAAAGAATCCGTGGATCAATTCTCGGAGGAATTCTTTGAGAAGTTCTTGAAAAAATTCTACGAGGAAATCTTCGAGAAATTTCATGAATTTTCTTGAAAAATTCAAAGGGAATTCTTTAAAGGAAAGTCTTGAAAGTATACTCCAGGGATTCCTAGAAAAAAAAAAACATCGGGAAGTCCTTGAGAAACTCCTGGAGGATCTCCTTGAACTTCTGATTGAGTTTCTGAAAGAATTTCTTATTCTGGACCAAGAGGGAATTTTCAGATATCTTCCGATATCTAACGGACTTATTGTGTTATTGCTTGGCTACTTACTAATGGAAGAATTCGGTGAGAACCTTTTTCGATGAATTTCTTAAAGAACTCCTAAAAAACAATCACTGAAAAAACTCCTGAAATAATTTCTGGAGAACTCTTTGCAAACTTCTGAATGTTGTTTTTAAGGAACTCCTGAAAGAATTTTCTGAAGAACATCTGGAAAACTATAAATAAAAATCTCTGGAGAAATTTTTGGAACAATCCTAAATAAATTTTCGGAAGAATTCCTTGAACTCTTAGAGGGCTTTCACAAAGATCTTCTGTTGGGATCTTATGAATGATCTTCCGGTATTTGCTAGAAGATCAATTGAATGTAATATTTGATGAAATATTGGATACATTTCTGTTAAACTGTCAAAGGAACTTTTTTAAGTTCTATCAAAGTAAATACAACTCTTAGATTACTGAATTTTTTAGATCAATAGATTTTTTTTGCCTATTTATTATCATTTTCATTTTCATACTTTTCCGTGTTTACATTTGAGGTTGGGTGAAGGTGATAGGAGTTGTCAACTAATTACAACCCTTTACCGGTTATACCAGCTGGCTAAGCAAAACAATGGGGACACACTTTGTGATTCAAGCATAGATTTGCGAGAATGAATTTTAAAAATTCTAGTGAGATTAGAACCTACAATTCCGTCCCAGCCAACCACATATCGTAAATCATTGTGTGGAAAAAATCGTATATTTTCATATATTGAATCAGAATTGTATAATAATACGTATATTTGTTGACAATGATTGCGTAAAATCGCATTTCATGCAAAATTAAATTTCAATTGCGATTTTGTTTCAGATAGTCGTCTCCGATCATAAAAGGTGCGAGGTACTATCGGTAGGATCGCACAGAGTCGGAAAAAACATACATTCTTAGTGTCAAGCTGCAAGTTCGCTAGCATCGTATATATGATTTCTGTGAATCGTGGAAATCGTCGCTTCACATCGTATATGAATCTGCTAAATCGAGCTTGCTACCTAAAGGTATGATGAAAATCGGTGAAATCGTATACAACTATAACAATGTTGTATATTGATCGTTTGCGTCGTATACGAAGTGAATGAAATCGTAGATATCGTATATTCATTTTTACAGTCGTATATGATTGTTATTGCACTCTTAATAGTCGAATCTTAATCTCGGAAATCGTCAATGGTTTTGTTCACATGATGGAGAAAAAGAAAAAATGGTATTCATAATGAATTTGTATTATTGTTATTGTTGACACATTCCAACCATGGTAGCAATAATTTCAACCAAATATATAGGTTTTTATACTCTTTATATACAGCAGATGACTTACAATAAGTGATGTATAGATCCCAACAACGATGTGAATTCCGGGCCTCTTGCACTTTTGGTGCCACTCAATGCACAACAACAACGCTCCCACCACAAGTCGCGCACCGTATCATGATAATTTTTATTCGTTTCATGCCATTCACTTTGAACTCTCTATTTTCAACTTGGCAATATAGCCAATAGAGATAACGCGCAGTTCTCAATCAAAGGACCTGAGTTCGATTCCCATTGAACATCAATTGTTTTTTTTTTATTTGAAAATCTTGAGTCGTATATTGGTACTCTCAATCGTAATAAGATCATGCATAATCGTATATTTAGACGGATGAAATCGGCGAAATCGTAGAAATTTTTCGAGAAATTGTATATTATGTTGGATGGAATCGCAGTAATCGTATATATGTTTCGATATGGCCTGCACTTTAGTATGTATATGCCTGTTTCGTGAATTGAGTACGATTTCTTTAGTTCTATATGTGTGTGACTATTTCAGTTGCAACTTTGATATAGCAACCAAATTGCAGGCTGGGGTATCACTACATCAGCGCTTCAATCAACTAAGACACAAAAAAACTTATGATTCTTTAGAGTAGGAAAATTAACCTTCACATACCCGACCCCCGACATCTCATTTTGAAAATGCTGGCATTTCGTCAATTTTTATCCGATTCTTTTGAAGTCGCTTTTAATCAATCATAAATTGGTGCTAGTTTATTACACTCAAGTGGTCATGTAACATCCGGAACCATTCCGGAGATATTCCGGATTGTACTGGGGTCAGGGGGTGGGGGAGACGTATGTTTTGCCAAATGACTAAAAGTGGTTATTTCGTGTGTTATTGTGTTTGAGAGGTCCCCGCGGAACCTGTTTCAGGTGTTCCGGAGCGGCCATATCAGTTGTTTCATACTTGAGTCAATTTTTTCTGCCCCGTTCTCTTGAAATCATAAAGTTTGATACGTCGCACGGCATGTTTTGGTTGCAAACCAGAATTGTCCCCGATGTCACCCCCGTGGAACCTATGCTAGATGTTCCGGGGTGGCCATATTAGTTGAAACAGACTTCAGGGTATCATTTCTGACTCAGTCATTCGAAATCATGAAGTTTGATATGTCGCACGACATGTTTTGGATGAAAACCAGAAGTGTCCCCAATGAGGCCCCCGCGGAACCCGTGACGGTGATCCGGATGGGTCAACTTATTCAAATCTGGTTATCGCAGATGTGTTTTGCTGTTCGCAATAAAAATTCCGCTGAAAATCGATGGTTCAAACACAATAACACACGAAATAATCATGTTTTGCCATTTCGGCACCCTCCCTGACCCCTGTACAATCCGGAATATCTCCGGAATGGTTTCGGATATTGCATGGCCACTTGGGTGTAATAAACTAGCACCAATTTATGATCGATTGGGGGCGATTTCAAAAAAGTTGGATGAAAATTGACGATATACCAGCATTTTGAAAATGAGATGTTGGGGTTCGGGTACGTGAAGGTTAATGCAATCTTTAAGTTTACAAAAAAAAAAAATAACCTACCGGATAAGCGATACGGAGTCGTAGATTCAAAAACAGTCAGAATTTTGATTCAGGTTGTTCGCCCGTGACAATAGTAGTGAACATCACTGTAGTTATGCTTGTTTTTTGTGCACAAGTCTTGCATACAAGTTGTGAAACTTCAAACTGTATATTGTATGTAGAATGTAGATGATTTGTATTCTCAGATTTGTATCCGTACTTAGTTGACGTCTGGACAAAACTAAAAGTGTAAGTTATTTCAATGTTATTTATGTACGTTTTAAATGAAATATATTTATTTAGAGTATCTGTAGCAAAACAATTCTGTGAAACTGGTTTCTATTCCAGCGTTCGAAAAACATTCGCGTCGGGTTGAATTCCCATCACAACACTGCACTGGTATTGTTTCGCACATTTTCCTCTGAAATTTTCAATCAAACACATACTGTTCCAGCGACTTTTAAGGTCACTTGCTTGATGGAAGTTTAGCTGGCTTATTTCATTGTTGTAGATTCATGAATCAGCGCTATGGAAACTAAATGCACCAAGAGCACCAACTGATGCCTGTGCAAATATATTGGGTTATTGGTTTATCCGGAAACAAACCTCGTTATCATATAGAAATGCCCACCACAGTTCTCATCCAACAGTAATCATCATCTAGTCCAGTGCACATCAGCTGGTCGCTCTTTTGTTTCAATGAACCTTGTTCATCTTACATCTCACTTTCCTTTAACCACAAAAGCGCAACCGGAATAATAAGCAGTTCAATCTAGACGGTTGGCAAAGGCATTGGTGCCCTTACATGGGCGTTATACTAACAACGGATACAGAATTCTATACGTTGAATCTTTCGTGGGGATTTTGCATGCAAAGGTCTTGATTGCTAATGAAAAAGGGCTCCTAATTAAGAGAAAATGCATATTCCAATAGGCTTATCATATTCGATTGATGAATAATACATTTATATACGAAGGTCAATGTTATATGCAGGGCAGTGTACCATAGCAGTATGCTAAAATACAATCGTTTTTTCCAGCAGTGTATTCTGGCAGTCTTAAAAATTGTGTTAGCTTTGTCAAGAAAGCAGTACCCATTTTTTTTTCGATTTAAGCTAGTTTAAAGCGTGATGTTAATAATAAAAAAAAATATGAACATGACAACGCCTTCATAAAGATTAATTTAATGAAAAGCATTTAAAGCATTCGTAATCCGTGGACATCGTGTAGACATGATTCCGCACAACCCTTTCACATAATCTCCGATTCAGTCTGATTCGCACAATTAGGTTAATTGGTCAAATGGATCGTTGAAACCTCAGCGCGAATTGTCTTAGCTTGAGTGTATTGGCAATCCCATTACCATCAAAGTCATAAACTTTTACTACACAAAATTTCCAATTTCTGCAACAACCCGCTCTCGTGGCATCCCATGCCCCTCCACCGAACGAAAGTCAAACGGTTTTGGTGCCCGTTTGCTCAACTTTAATTGCAACAACCACCACCGCGTGAGAATCAACAGTCAAACCGCTTTGGCTGCCATGCCTTGCTTGCTCGAGAAAGGGTACACCACTGCCGCCGTCCGCCATGCTTAGAACAACAATCTGGCTGGAATGTTCACTACCTAAAATAAATATGTATATAAAAAAAATACTTTTTCCAAACAGCGGACCAGGTCCTGGTTCCGCAGTTTTTCCCCGAGTGGGGAATATACGAACCCACAGAGTACCGGAAAGTTGTTTGATTACACACCGAATAAACGTTGAAGGGCCACCACCGCGACGGATCCGTTCGTAAAAGTAGAAGAGCGCATCAGGCCGGCAGCTGGGCAGTGGAGAGTTATTGTACCATGCGTGGATTGGGGTCGATTGGCATAAGTGCAGTTGGCATAAAATTGGATGATTTAAAACTACGGCCTGGGTATAGTAAAAGTTAAGAAATACGTTATTATGGTCCCATAGAGATCACTAAATTCTTCCCAACTACTCCTATCCAAACCTCCCCGTGGTACCCGCCAAAAACTACAAGCAACTTCAGGGAAGATCGGGCAACCAACCTCGATGGGAACTTCGTCGTGACGTAGGCTGACAAGGAAGAGAGGTTTCAGCAAAACAGCAACATAATACAGGTATTCCTCGATTTGAGGATCCTCGATTTACTTCGATTTGTTATACATTTTTATAATGGTAATATTTTTAATATCCAATCCAGTCTGTATTATGATGACTTATAATGCAGGGGTTTTCAGCCTTTTGACACGCGGAGCACTTTATATCAATAAACTGTTTGTATGGAGTGTGGGGTGTGGATATAGCTTACTGTTATTCCCCTGGCGTGTCCGTCCCCTAGCAGCATCAGCAACAGCTCGCACCATGACGACGGTGTCAGTGTGAAGTTGCCTCATTGAGGAGAGGAGCTTTGGTGGAGCAAGTCGCCTTCATCGTGTGGTTCCGAATTATGCCAAGTTGTTCTACTATAGTTTGCTAAGATGGCACAGTGGTTGAAATCGCGAAAAACACGATCGTGGGCATTTTGAGTGTGATTATGTGAAAATAATATAATGTGATGTTCTACAAAGTTGTTACATATTTTAAGGAGCAACTTTTGATAACTTTTGTTTTTTGATAAATTTACCCGAAAGTTAGATGAAAAATCTATTTTCTACAAAAGCAAAGAAAACTAAATGGTGTATTCGGCAAAGTTATATATATCATGCAGAAAAATATTGCCGAAGAGACTTTTGCTCTTTCTTTTGAAATGAGCGATCGCTTGTTAAATGTTGCTCTGATTTGTTTTATTTGTTCTGTGTTTTTTGAGTCTCCAAAACTGATTTTTGTGCTTGCCGGAGGTGTAGAATTGTACGTTGAATGTAAATCATATAAAATACACTCGTTTAGTCAACGCATTCCTAAAAAAAGCCGATTTTAATTTCGATTACTTGTGAGCCATCGCTATCAACAACACTGAGCTACGGATGTACAAAATGCAAACAACCTATTCATGCATTGGAGGAAAAAGTCCAGTGTGATTGTTGTCGTACCAATAAATACCATTTGAGATGCACGTCGATGAATGTGTACAATTTGCGGCACTGCAGGGAAGATGAACATGTCTTCTGGATCTGTGAAACTTGTTTGCCTGGAGTTCGGGAATCAATGACCGAAGTGGCAAACAAAAGGAAAAATATAGAGAAGCCAAAAGAAGACCTCTCGGACAATGCCAAAAATTGCTTAGAATTTGCTGTGAGCCACCTACAAACGGAGTTTGTAGAAATCAAAAAAAGTGTCAACGATCTCAAGCAATCATTTAGTAGCCCTCTTGCACCGGTTAGTGGTAAAAGCACTGCTCGACTACCTACATCAACGCCGAAAATACACACTAGTTTCACAATGCCGTCTAATCCGACAGATAGAATTAATCTTTTTTTTTTTTTTTGGTTTTTATTTCTGTGTATTTTAACTAAAGCTAATTCTACACTTAATCTGTCAGTGGGATCCAGCGAACGATATGCATCTCCGAATGAAGGACGCAAGTTTTGGATTTTCTTCACGAAAGTAGCTAAACACGTATCATGTGAAGAAATATCAGCTATGGTGACCAAACATCTCAATCTAATGCCGTTTTTCTTTATTATCCAGTTCCAACCTGGGTTGGAACTGGATCAGATCACAGTTTCAACCCCAACCCGATTTCGGTTTCGCTTGTACTAAAGTTTGTTTGACGTTGTTTGTTTACACATTTTCCGCCAATCCAGTTCCAACCCAGGTTAAAAAAGAAAAACAGCATAAGTGATCCACCCGATGTAGTGCGATTGGTTCCTCACTGGATTAACGATGCCGAATTACGTTACGTATCATTCAAAGTTGGAGTTTGCTGGAGGTACAAAGAAGTTGCTGTTTCGGAATCTACCTGGCCCACCGGACTGATGTTTAGAGAGTTTATTCAGAGCGAAACCTACTACTGGGAATCGTAAATGACGATTTCGATGTTTGTTTAGTTTTATTGTGCAATTGTTTCGAATGTTTTGTATATGTCTATAGTGGATCATGAAATTATTTGATCAGTTTAATTCAGTAATAACAATCATTGGGGCTTACCTAGCCTGTTGATTACAACCAAATAAATAAATAAATAAATAAATAAATAGATATATAATAAATTTAGTATAAAAAACCCTTAAAACCTTGAAAAGCCACTAAATGCTTTATATCTCTTTTGGATTAGGTTTTCGAGGCTTCCGATGTTCTGAAGACTTTTTCATTATGTTATTGTGCATTTTTTTCTTAAGACAGTGTTGCCATATTTTCATTGTTTCTATGTGATTTTTTTAATTTTCCTATAAAAAATTACTGTTTTTAATAATGAGATATCTCGAAAAGTTGCAAAAAATTCAAAGCATGATGAAAAGTTGAATAAAATTGCTATCTTATACAGGTCAACTGATGAGTTGCTCTCTGTCTCTTCAATGCTTAAAATCTGTTTGAAAATTGTCACTTTCACACTTTTTAATATTGAAATAAATACTTTTTCATGTGATAATCTAAAAACTGTGCTATACAATGTTCAGCAAAGTTGTTGCATATTTTTAGAACAAACTTTTGACAAAATTACTTTTTTTTTAAATTGCCTTAAAGTTAGATAAAAAAAAATTTCTTAGGAATTCGCAAATCAAAATGGCGTCTTCATGAAAGTTGTTCTAAATGTTAAATGGAAAAACTTTGTCGAAGACACCATGACTCTATCTTCAAAAATGACCATTTTAGAGCTGATTTTATGAAAAAAAAACCCCTTAAAAGGTTAGAAAAGCATGAAAATTTCACTTAACTTTTTTATATTTGATTTCCTTGACATGGAATGTTTTAGGAACTTTTTTGTATTCACTAAATGTACAATTTTGTCGAAGACACCAAGAAGTTATCTTGAAAATTTCTCTTGATAACATGCGTTTTCAAAGGAAAAAAGCACAAAAACCAAAATATTTAAAAAAGTTACAAATTGTTGCAAAAAAATGAAAGGTATACATTTTTCCTTGCTAGTCCACAAGATTTGATGTGTTTCTGTTAGTTTCTTTTATACTTATGCGTTGCTTGAAAATACGTGGTTTTAGCTATTCCACGTTATTCCTATGCGTTCATCGCATTTTGCCGCTAATATGAATGCACCGAATCAAATAGTCGCTGAAAAAGACGAAAATAAACAACAAAACGCGTGATTTATGTGGCCTACTTCAAAACTTTTCCGTATACAGAACATACATATTTTGATATTTTCTTTGCAAGTTCACGGATAAGCTTCTGCAAACGCCGTTTCAGGATTTCGTTCGAAGTACAGTGCATCTACTGTTACCGACAAGTTAGCCATGGAGAAGAGCATTGTCATTGGCGAGTACTCAGCTGATTCAATTTCAAAATATGGAGCATATTCCATAAGATCATTTTGTAATGCTTCGGCAGATTACTTACAAGGTGTGTGATAATTTTTTTTTTTCCAAAGCTGTCATGGTAAAATCAAAGCTAGTTTGGTTTAAGGCTCCCCGATTTCAGCGCCCTTTCACTGATACATTCCCATGGATTCCTCCAGAAATCTCTGAAGGAACCACTTGAGCAATTCCTGACGGAACTGCTGGAACAGCGTCGGAAAGAATCCATTGACCAACTTTTGAAGGAATCCCTGCTGAAACTTCTGTCTCAAGTAGGGTCTGGGACCATTTGGGCAAGCGAACCTATTTTGGGCACTTGCTGCTGTAGCTCAGTCAATTTTTAACCAATTGAATTGAGTTTTTGGGACACGGCGAGATACATACAGTATCTAGCCACACAGATGGAAAAGTAGTGTAAATTTCTGTGACATAAAATGCACATAATTGGAGTGTGGGATTTCACAGAAGGTTACATGACCTGTCATGTAAATTTCATGAAATATAATGTAAACTAGGTCTCCGAGACCCTGGGAATATTGAAGAAGTCTCTAAGGATATTTCCGAAAGTTTTGATGAAGAAATTTCAAAAGGAATTTAAAATAAAGGTGAAGAAAACTCTAAATGAATTCCTGAAAGAATTTCTTTAAAAAAAAAACAGGAATAATATAAGAATCCATACATGATTTTCTGAAAAAAATCCAGGAGGAATACCTGAAGAAACACCTGAAAACCCTGATGAAATACCCAACAAAACCTCTTGAAATATTTTCGATGAAAAAATCCTGGAGAAATCCTCTAAGAAAAATGCTAAATATTTGTTTAATGAATTCCTGGAAAAACCCATGGATAAATTTCAAGAGCTAGGTTTGGAGGAAATCCTAGAGAAACTTCTGAGAAAATACTTAAAAATGCCCGGAGGAATTTCTTATTAACTCTATTTGCGAATTTCTAAGAATCACTGAAAGAATCTGTAGATAATTTTTCGAGAATTTTCTAAGACCTTTCAAGAAATCCTTGAAGCAATTTCTGAAAAAAAATGTCTCGAAGGAATATCTCA
This sequence comes from Aedes albopictus, assembly GCF_035046485.1. Classification (NCBI taxonomy): domain Eukaryota; kingdom Metazoa; phylum Arthropoda; class Insecta; order Diptera; family Culicidae; genus Aedes; species Aedes albopictus. The sequence goes on along the minus strand of NC_085138.1, from coordinate 295,792,954 downwards.
ATGAGTGTGAAGAAATCTTGGAAATTTACTTGAAGCAAACCCTTCAGAAAATTCATTACAAAGCTTCTGAGAAAACTTTGGACGACTTCTGAATTTCTGATTCTCTAAGAATGCATGAATTATTATCTTAAAAAAATCATGCAGTATTTTTGAAAAAGTTCAAAGAAGAAGAAGAAAGTTTTCTTGATGGAGGTTTCAAACGATTTCTGGAGGAATCTCTTTGAAAAATATCAGAGAAAATTCGCAGAAGAATTTCTAAAACCATCTATGCAAGATTTATTGGAAGGAATTCTTGAAGTTTTTTTCTAAAGGAATCCGTGCAAGAATTTCTCAAGGAGTTCTTGAAGAAATTTCTGGAGGACGTTCAAAGAATTTCTGACTAAATTCCTTTAGGATTTCCTGGATGATTTTTTTAAAGTCAATCTACGAGGAGTTACCAATGGATTCTTCAAGAATCCCTGGGAGATTATTTTCAGGAATTCATGAAACATTTTATTTAATAAATCCTAGGGTGAATATTAGCAAGGATCCATGAAGAGTTATCGAAACCTCTGTTGAAGTTTTATTCAAAGTAATTCTTAGAGAAATTTGTAAAGAAATCTCTGGAGAAAAATCTTCTAATATTTCTGAAGAAATTATTAGTCGAATGTAAAATAATAGCCATGGGAGATTTTCTGAGAGAATATTCCTTGCTACATAAATTCATGCTTGTATGAATGATTTTATTTATTCAAACAATCCTGAAGAAATATTGTTAGGAATAATTGTTAGAGTTTTTCTGTGAAATCTCTCCAAAAATTGTTTAAACGAATTTCTTCAGGGGCTTAGCAACTACTCTAAGGTTTTCCTTTAGAAATTGAGAATTTTTTCCACAAACTTTATTTTATGGAGCTTGAATTTCTCCTTCAAATATTATTTCATTTATTCAGGGATATTCTCAAACTTTTATTTGCGATTTCTCAAAAGATTCTTCTGGAAATTCCTCCAGGGCTTTCCCCAATAGTTCCTTCATGCATTCCTTCAGGCTTTACTTTGGATTTTTTCAGACCTTCCTTATGGGATGATTTCAGATTTTTTTCCCAAAGATTCTCTCAACAATTGCTGCAGAAATTGCTCCAGAATCCATTAGGATTTTTTCAAGCAATTTTCTAGATTTTTTTCTATGACTACCTGCACAGGGTTCTACAGTTCCTTCAGATATGATTTCAAACATTCTTTAATCTTCTTCTTCTTCTTCTTTGTGAATCGACGTCCCCAATGGGACTTGGCCTGCCTCACTTCAACTTAGTGTTCTTTGGGCACTTCCACAGTTATTAATTGAAGGGCTTTCTTTGCCTGCCATTGCATGAATTTGTGTATTCCTATGCCCAGGGAGTCGAGAGAATTTTCCTGACCGAAACGGGAATCGAACCCGCCGTCTCCGGATTGGTGATCCATAGCCTTAACTACTAGGCTAACTGGAGACCCTAAACATTCTTCAATATTTCTTTAATATATTTAGTGGTTGTCTAAAAAATTACTTCATAATATTTCTTCAGAAATTTTATAATATTTTTTTTCTAAGAAATCCTTTAGAAGTTTCCCAGCAGTTGTTCCAAGGATTTTTTTAAAAAAACGCTGCAAGGTTTCCTCAGGAATTTATTGTTGGATTTTCTAGGAATCCCACCAGAAGTGCTTCAAGCATTTTTCTTTTCAGAAAAGTAAGAAGATATCTCAAGGTGTTTTTTTTTTCTGTATTCTGTATTCTGGTAGGTATTGTCCTAGATATTCATGCAGGAGTAGACCAAGAAATAACTTCAGAAAACACTTTAGAAGTTTTGCCCAGGAATTCCTCAAAAATTTTCTTATATTTTTTCTTGGAGTATGCAATTATATTTCTAGAAGTTTTTTTGAGAATCCTCAATGAATTTTTAATGGTATTCTTCTGCAATATTTGTGTAGTTTTAAAGGAAGTACTTCTGAAAAATTTAAGAAGGAATATCTGAACAAATTTTGCGGGGGTCTCTGAAGATACTTCTGATGAAACCATAAAAGCAAATTCAGTAAAAAATCTTTTTTGGAAATTCCTGCAGGAATCACTGAAGGATTTTCTCGAAGAGTTCTTGGCGAAACCCTGGGAAAAATTTCCGAAGCAATCTCTATAGAATTTGTAAAGATTTTTTCTGAAGAATTAAGAAAAACCTCTTTGGAAAAACTTCCGTGTTTGGAATTCTTATAAAAATTCCCTTAAATTTTCAAGAAATCTCTGCAGATACATGATCTTTTTCAAACAAACTTCAGAAGAAATCCTAGCAGAAATTTCTGAAAGACATCCTGAAGGGTCTCCAATTAGTCTAGTGGTTAAGGCCACGCCAATCCGGAAACGGTGGGCTCGATTCCCATTCCGCTCGGGAAAGCTTTCTCGACTCCCTGGGCGTATTGTATCATTGTACTTGCCTCACAATATACAAATTCATGCAATGGCAGGTAAAGAAAGCCTTTCAATGAATAACCGTGGAAGTGCTCAAAGAACACTAAGTTGAAGCGAAGCAGGCCGAGTCCCAGTGAGGACGTAGAGCCAAAAAGAAGAAGAAAAATAATCCAGAAGGAAATACTGAAGAAATCTTCATTAAAATCCCTTCAAAAATCTTATGAAGTACTCTTTGCAAAATGAAGAAATCCTTGAGAAATAATAATAATTAGAACTATCACAGGAGAGTTTCCTTGAGAACTTCGTGGAGAAAGCTCTCGGAAAACCCTTGGTGTAATTCTTAGAAAAAAATATTGAGAGATTTATAAAAAAAATTCTGGAGAAATTCTTAAATCCAGTTTGCTAGCAGATTTTCTGAAAGTATTCCTGAAGAAATTTGTGGAAGAATTTAAAAAAAATCCCGTAGTAGCAACGTTAAAATAAACGTGCGCAAAGATCTCTAAAAAAAACTTTGAGATATATCTAAAATAACTTCCGTAAACATTTTTGAATAAATTTCTATAAAAAATCGGTGGAGGAATTATTGTAGTTATTCATAAAGGAAATGACGGATTACTTTCTAGAAAATGGAATATCACGAAGAAATCCTGCAGGAATCTCTGAAGGATTTCCTGCCTGACTTTCTGTAAGTAGTATAAATTTTCTGAATTTCTCTGAAAAAAGTTCTGGTACATTCATGTGGGATTTTTTTAATGGGATCCCTAGTACAATTTCTGAACAAATCCATGATGAACCTAAACGAATATCTAAAGGAATACCTGAATTTTTTTTCTGACTACTGAAAGAATTTATGAGACAATCTCTGAAATAATTTTTAAAGTAATGTAGAAATTCCAAATGGTTTTTTGTCCCTAGTCGAGTTTCTTAAGTGATTCCTGATGGAGTTTTAGGTGAAACCCATGGACATTTTTCCAAAAGAACTCTTGGAGAAATATCTGGAGAAATGCATAAGGAAATATCTGAAGCGCAGAAGAAATGTGTCGAAGAATCCCTGGAAGAATTTCTAGGGAAAAAATCGCCGGAGAAGTTTCTGAAACAAGCCCTGATAGATTTCAAGATCGAATTCCTCTGGAACAGTTATTGAAAGAATCCATAGGTTCATTTTGAAAAAAAAAACAATAGAAGATTTCCTTCGACTCGGAATCTTAGGACACATTTGTGGAGGAATCTCTTAAAGATTTTTAAAAGGATTCCCAGGAAGGATTTCTGAAAGAGTCTGTGGAAGATTTTTTTTTAATCCTTGAAAAAATGTCTGAAGAACCTGTGATTTCCTTAAAGAATTGCTGAAAACAATTCTGAAGGAATGCTTGGATGATTTCATGAGAAAATTCTCGGATGGATTCCTTTGAAGACATTTTTACGGAAGCTCATGAAAGATTTCAAGAGGAATTTTCGGAAAATTTTCTGGAGGATCCTTTAAGGAACATTCCGAAAGAAATTCTAGAGGAAATACTGAAGCGATCCATGAAAAATGTTTTAAAGAGCTTAAAAAATGCGGGGAGCCTTCTAATGGATACCTAGATGCAATATATGAAGGACTCCTAAGAAGGTTAAAAAAATACCTAGAAAAAAAGGAAAATGTGTGAAAATTCCAAGGTAAATAAAGGATTTTGTAAAGGAAGAAGTATTCGTAAAGATTTCATAGAGAAATCACCAAAGGAAAAAAAATCGTTGGAGGAATTTTTGAAGAAATATAGACTGTTTCAGAAATTATAAATACACTTTGTTTATTAAGTTAAATGAACTGTTCTGATGTTTTTTCCCAACTTCTTTCAGAGTATAGCAAATTGTACTCCAGATTTTTATATTTCCTTTCAATTGTCTTGATATTTTGAAGAACAGTCGAGTTCTCTAACAAAAAACATAATTTTTCAAATTTGCATTGCTGGCGTTTAGTATCATACAGGCGTATCTACAATGATCGATTTCTCTTCATCGATTTTCTCTTCGAATGTTTCCGGGACATACGATCAGTGTTCGGATGATCTCTTAAGGTTTTTCGATGCAGGACGGCCAGGACTAGCATCTAGAACAATAAAAATAACTGGAAATGATTTGCCGGCCGAGTTATTGATAAAAGAGAAAATCGATGAAGAGAAATCGATCATTGTAGATACGCCCGTATGATACTAAGCGCGAGATTTGCACAAAGGTGTTTTTTAATCATTTCAACATTTTTGATCACTAAATACCAAAAATTATCTAAATTTTTATCACATTCGCTTTCTCAACAAGTTGTCTACGGAATGCCTTGATCAAAATTTGGGATACAGGCATTTCCACAACATTTTTTCGGAGATCAAGTTTCTTATTTTTTAAGGTTTTCTACGGAACATGAGAACTACCACATAGTTTCTTAGCTTTCCTGAACGCATTTATTCTAAACAAACATATTTTTTCAGCTCATTCGATCCTTCAGATGCCAAAGCTTGTCATACCAAAAAAACGAATGCAGTAAGCAGTAATTAAGATATTCGTTTGCTTAACGTTTGTTGCTACTGGTGTTGTTAAGAAATTTGAAACAAAAAAAATTGTATTGAGAAGACCCGTAATGGTGGTTCTAGATCGAATATTCCAGTAAAAATTACTCTTACTAATCGAGAAATGTCTTTTATTATCCATACAGCAATTTTTATTGTGTTTGGAAATTAAATATTTTATGTGTGAGATTTTTTTCTTTTCTACTATGCTACATTTTTTGACCACTTTGTGCAACTTCAAATTTTAATCATCTAGTTTACAGAGCCCTATTTTATAACTTTTACCAGAAACATCCACAAAATTGGTATTATTTGCTTCGTTAACATGTTTACTGTAAGAGCTAGAAGAAACTTTTTTTGGATATCGAGCTCAAATTGAAATGGCAGTTAATCGTTAGTGTATTTATAATTTCTGAAACAGTCTATACCTCCAGGATTTTTGGGTAAATTTCTGTAAATGTCCATAAGAAACTAAGGAAATCCCAGGAAGGAATTCCCGAATGAATCTTTGATAGATTCATTTTAAATCCCAGAAAAGGAATTAGTGAGGTTAAATATCTATGAGGTTATGAGGTTTATATATAAATCGCACAATAATGCGTTTTTTTATCAATTCCATCTCTCAATTTGCTAATAACTTCTGTGTCTAAACGTTCAATTGCTGTGACATTCATGCACACATATGCCGTGTCTTCAGGGGATGGAGATGGTCAAGTGGCTTCGTAACTTGGAGGAAAGAAGCGCCCGTCTAGCGAATTTGGTGTCGTGGGTTCGATTCCCCTCGGATCACGTCGATTTTTTTTTTCACAATTCAAATCTGAATTTGTTTGTCAAACACGTGTTTCAGTTGTGTGCTGTCAAGGCAATCAAACATGCAAATGCTCAAAAAAAAAACATGTAGCAAGGTTCAGATGAAGATGTTTCATTTCACACATGTCAATCAGTCAGCTCGTGACTAATTCTACAGTAAAGCGTTATGGCTAACACTTCCTCTTTGACAGGTACCATGAAGGTTGGGTGGCTCCCTGTGTTAAGTAATCCAAGATCTGTACTACTTGAGTATCCCATCAAATTGGAGCATCTCAAGTTAATGTCTGAGCTGCCCCAGATGATATGGTGAGCATTAGCATAACTGCCAACAATTAGCGGAAGGCCTTTTGCAGTCCAGTATGCGATGACTTGCTTATAGGCATCCGTAGGGGATGGTTCATCATACGGTAAATAAACCGAACAACAGACGTATTTCTTGTTGAGGTTTCCAACAGATGCATCAATTGAGAGAGAGAGCATACATCTCTGGTGATTGGTTTAGAGATGAGTGTAGCAACAATTGCGTTGTTGACAAGCATACATGATCGAGACATGACACGCAAGTTGACTATTTCAAACACCGGGTTGACAAGACTATACAGAATTTCCCCTTAGGTTCTTGGACTAAAGCCACTTGGGCTGTACCATTTTTCAAAAGTCTGCAAAGATTAATCGTTCCTGTTATTTTATGTGGAAGCATTTAAGCATTCCATTTGACAGCACCGCACACCGTTTTCCTGCACATCGACAAAGTTCTCCCTTAGCGCTCGTCACCCCAAGTGTGTGCAAGTCTTACTCGAACATGGTCCATGTCTCATATCTGTAGGACCTCCGGTCTTTTTGAAATCCCGTGCATTGTGCATTTAGTGCGGGATGAATCTTTTATGCCCGCAGCTTCTTCAGAAACCAGTGATAGTAATGACCTCCACTGATGATGAGCCTTCGAATTTCACGACTGACATTGTTGTCAGACGTCAGTAAGGATCCGAGATAGACGAATTCCACCACCATCTCAAAGGATCCCCGTCTATCGTAACGCTGCTGTCAGCCGTGCTCAGTTCCACCTTCCAGCATGTCCTTTGTTTTTGAAACATTAGACCATTATAATTTATGCCAAACAACGTCACCCCCAAATGACCTACACTCGCAAAGGGCAGTTCCCGGAAAAGAGCACTCTCCCTGATCCCATCACTTTGGCAACAATCATACCTACCTACAAGCCTTTTTCTGGATACTTTTTCCCCAACGGAAAAGTAATAACTTTCCGACGGCTAGTACGATTGTGCTGGGCTGTTGCGAATCAATGCTTCCGCATATCTACGACGTTGCGGCAGCAGCCAACAAAACTCTCTTCAATTCCAAAGGGGGAAAACCATCAACGGGCGACGCGGCGGTCAACGAGCAAAGGAAAACATTTTTACAGGACCGAAAACCAAAACAACAAACTCGGCATCGCATCGGCTTGGGAAAACAACTCGCCCGAACCGGCAATGATTTGAGTGTAGTTGCTGAAACACGGAGAGGTACCGTGTTTTAGATTGTACCAGGCTTAAAATTGGATTGCGTTAAGGATCCACGACGCAGCAAATAAAAAGAGATGAAATATGGAAGTGGTTTGCGATCTTCCGCGAACTGAACTGTGGTCGAATGCTGAATTATTGAGTATTAAACTCGCCGGAAAATGGTTGTACTTCATATAGGGTTTCATGTCCTATTACTGAAATACTACTCACAGGAAGTCGTAATGATTTCCGAAATCGAGCCAAAGTAATTGTGTGAAGTAACAACTGGATTTCGTAAATCATAAAACGTAACGATTTTCTTTTGGAAGATCTTTTCAATAATGGATATAGTCTTCATTGCGAAACTCGTCAGTAATTGTTATTTCCGTAAGTACAAAGCTCAAAGTACAATGGGCTCCCGCAAAAAAAAAGAAAAGCATTTTTCGCATAAACTCATCATCACGATGATAATGCTCCTCAGCGTCTTTCCATAATCAGCTGGCGATCCATCTTCCGGTTAATGCGTCCTGCTGGGCCAGCTGTAATGAATGCCCATTTTCAATTAAAACCGTCCTCATTGTTATTGAGCCGGGAGCGGAGCCTTCATTGCCACAGATCCAAGCGCAAAAAGATCTCGTGCACGTTTCTTACTTTGTTCCTTGGCAAAGACCCCACTCTCTCGTGGGACCCACAACCGGAGCCAGGATTATATGATTTAATTAATTTTGATGATAATTTTATGATGGCTATTTATTACCTTTAATAGTTTCATTGAGCATTTTCCCTTCCATCGGGCGGATCGCCTATTATTCCGTACGGGTGCATCTTTCCGAGCCAAACGGCGAGAACGCCAGTTAGGTAGCAGCCAGCCGGTCCATAATCCTTCTTCATTACCAGATGCCAGGTAGGGCGAGAGAGTATTACAGAACGCATCCATTAAGCTCTCCTGTAGTTTCTATCTGCTTGACTGTATTAAGGCAGCGGCCCTATCGTTCAACATATTTTTGGGAAGCTTAATTAGTGGCGCACAAATTTGTATCAAAAATAATTTCATTGTATCCTTAAATTGGAAACATTATAAGGAAACACTACATTTGTAAAAAAAAATCTGGTGAAAGACAAACTGTATATGGACAAACTTACTCTGTTACCTTTATAGAGATGCAGAAATTACCGGGACTCCCGAACAGCAAAATTTGCATTCACCTATCAATTTTTACAAACTAAGATCAGACGTTGACTTAACTAACCTTCGAACCATTCTACACAAATGTTTCACTTCACTCGATTCTCCCCTAGAAACCAAAGTTTCCAATAGAACCCCATCTGGTGTGCTGGCCAGAGACCGCCGAGATCGAGGAGGAATGGGGAGGACACACCGAGTCAAGAACATTAAAAGAAAGCTTCCCGTCTCTCATTTAACGTCTCGTTACAGCTCAAGCACGGGGTCTTGGACTTAGAATCCCGCTGATGCTTCTCCATCGCAGCTCTCGAGCAGTGAATGAGTGAAATTGCACACTCACGACTACGAGGGCACACCTTCCATTCAGCCGAGTGCTGCTGCTGCTGCTGCTACGTATAGCTTCGAGTACAGGGGATTTTGCCCGGGTGCTTTCTTTTTCAATTAGGCCACTTTAAGCACCGACGGAAGAGGAGTTTTTATTAATTTTCCACCTTAGAGCAGCAGCAGAAATCTGCCTCAGAACAGGGGCGTGTTGTAGGGGAGGGTTCCAGATAAAGATTTCTAAATTCGTTGTTATAGGGTAGCGAGCCACTTGGGCAGTGGTCGGTATTTTGGGCACTCTTTGCTATGACTTGGTCATTTCCAAACCAATTGTCTTGAAATTTTGTACACGGCTAGATACTAAACGTATCTCATCACGTAAATAGTGTCAATTGGTTTAGAATTGGATGAATTATAGCAGAAAAGGAACCCTTCCGAGATGGTTCCACTTCCCTAGTGAAAATATACTGTTTTGGGTGTTTAAGACAAGGAAATGCATAACCTGAAGCTACAAAATAGACCCTCTTGAAATTGTTAAGACCCGAACAACTTAAGGCACATGGCTGGGGGTGCATACCATAAAAATATGCATAAATTAAAAAAGGCATAAAAAGAGGGAAATTTGTGCATAAGTCTGTTCCTACCTCATGCTTCCACGGGTCAAGCGATGACAAAGACCGCCAGCTAAGAGTTGTGTGCTTAGCTGGTAGTGCAGCCTGGGCACTGTTGTCCTTTTGACTTCAGCTAGATTGAGGAGGTACGATCCGAGCGTTTGTTCACCAAGGAGGTGCGGCTCAAACAGCGTCTGTTCTGGCATCCAGCGGCTGAGTAAGAAACGCTGCACCACGCCCAGCTAGATCCAAGGTGGTAGCCCCATCAGCGTGGTCGTCCCAGTGTTGGTTGGGACGTTAAACAGAACTGGCACGATGGCCCTCCGGCGAGACAGGAGTGTTGGCGTAGGCCCAATAAGCCACCCGTAAAAATCCCCATTGCGAATACCATAGGAGAAAATACGACTCGATACAATCGGCAAAGACCCACGCGACGAAATAAGGACTACGATTGGAAACTTGGAACATGGAATTGCAAGTCACTAGGTTTCGCAGGATGTGACAGGATAATCTACGACGAACTACATCCCCGCAACTTCGACATCGTGGCGTTGCAGGAACTTTGTTGGACTGGACAGAAAGTGTGGAAAAGCGGGCATCGAGCGGCTACCTTCTACCAAAGCTGTGGCACCACCAATGAACTGGGAACAGGATTTATAGTGTTGGGCAAGATGCGACAACGTGTGATCGGGTGGCAGCCGATCAATGCAAGGATGTGCATGTTGAGAGTTAAGGGCCGTTTCTTCAACTACAGCATCATCAACGTCCACTGCCCACACGAAGGGAGACCTGATGACGAGAAAGAAGCGTTCTACGCGCAGTTAGAGCAAACATACGATGGTTGCTCGCCGCGTGACGTGAAAATCGTTGTCGGCGACATGAACGCGCAGGTAGGAAGGAAGGAAATGTACAGACCGGTAATCGGGTGAAACAGCCTGCACGCCGTATCGAATGATAACGGCCAGCGATGCGTAAACTTTGCAGCCTCCCGTGGTATGGTAGTCCGAAGCACCTTCTTCCCCCGCAAAGATATCCACAAAGCCACCTGGAGATCACCCGACTATCAAACAGAAAACCAAATCGACCACGTTCTAATCGACGGTAAATTCTTCTCAGATATAACCAACGTCCGCACATACCGCAGTGCGAATATAGATTCGGATCACTACTTAGTCGCTGTATGCATGCGCTCAAAACTTTCGACAGTTATGACCACGCGTCGAAGTCGAACGCCGCGGCTCAACATCGAGCAACTTCGTAACGTAGAAGTGGCTCAAGACTACGCGCAGCAGTTAGCAGTGGCCCTACCAACGGAAGAGCAGCTTGGCGCAGCTACGCTTGAAGATGGCTGGAGGGACATCCGATCCGCCATAGGTAGTACCTCGGCTACAGCACTAGGCTTCGCGACTCCGAATCACAGAAACGACTGGTACGACGGCGAATGTGAACAGTTGAAAAACGAGAAGAATGCAGCATGGGAGAGAATGCTGCAACACCGTACGAGAGCGAATGAGGCACGTTACAAACAGGCGCGGAACAGGCAGAACTCAGTCTTCCGGATGAAGAAGCGCCAGCAGGAAGAACGAGATCGCGAAGCGATGGAAAAGCTGTACCGCGCTAAGGACACACGAAAGTTCTACGAGAAGCTGAACCGCTCGCGCAGAGGCTTTGTGCCACAAGCCGACATGTGCCGAGATAATCACGGGAATATTCTCACGAGCGAGCGTGAGGTGGTCGAGACGTGGCAGCAGCATTACGATGAGCACTTCAATGGCGACGTTGCAAGTACCGAAGGTGGCGTGGTAACAGATCTAGGAGTATGTGCACAGGACGAAAGACTTCCGGTCCCTGACCTTCAAGAGATTGAGGAGGAGGTTGGCCGGTTGAAAAACAACAAAGCCGCTGGAGCAGATCAACTACCAAGCGAGCTTCTAAAATACGGTGGAGAAGCACTGGTGAGAGCACTACACTGGGTCATTACCAAGATTTGGGAGGAGGAAGTATTACCGGAGGAATGGATGGAAGGTATCGTGTGTCCCATCTACAAAAAGGGCGACAAGTTGGATTGCGGGAACTACCGCGCGATAACACTACTGAGTGCTGCCTACAAGATACTCTCTCAAATTTTATGCCGCCGTCTATCACCGATTGCAAGAGAGTTCGTGGGGCAATATCAGGCTGGATTTATGGGTGAACGCGCTACAACGGACCAGATGTTCGCCATCCGACAGGTGTTTCAGAAATGCCGCGAATACAACGTGCCCACACATCACTTGTTCATCGATTTCAAATCGGCGTATGATACAATCGATCGAGAACAGCTATGGCAGATTATGCACGAATACGGATTCCCGGATAAACTGATACGATTGATCAAGGTGACGATGGATCGAGTGATGTGCGTAGTTCGAGTATCAGGGACACTCTCGAGTCCCTTCGAATCGCGCAGAGGGTTACGGCAAGGTGATGGTCTTTCGTGCTTGCTGTTCAACATTGCTTTGGAGGGTGTAATAAGAAGAGCGGGGATAAACACGAGTGGGACGATTTTCACGAGGTCCGTTCAGCTGCTTGGTTTCGCCGATGATATTGATATTATAGCTCGTAAATTTGAGACGATGGCGGAAACGTACATCCGACTAAAGAGTGAAGCCAGGCAAATCGGATAAGTCATTAATGTGTCGAAGACAAAGTACATGATGGCAAAGGGCTCCAGGGAGGAATCACTGCGCCCACCACCCCGAATTCATATCGACGGTGATGAAATCGAGGCGGTTGAAGAATTCGTGTACTTGGGCTCACTGGTGACCGACGACAACGACACCAGCAGAGAAATTCAGAGGCGCATTGTGGCAGGAAATCGTGCCTACTTTGGACTCCGCAGAACTCTACGATCGAATAAAGTTCGCCGTAACATGAAGTTAACCATCTACAAAACGTTGATTAGACCGGTCGTCCTCTATGGGCACGAAACATAGACCCTACGTGCAGAGGATCAACGCGCTCTTGGAGTTTTCGAACGGAAGGTGTTGCGTACCATCTACGGCGGAGTGCAGATGGAAGACGGGACTTGGAGAAGGCGAATGAACCACGAGCTGCAGCAGCTGCTGGGAGAACCTACCATCGTCTATACCGCGAAAATCGGGAGGCTACGGTGGGCGGGTCACGTCATCAGGATGTCGGATAGCAACCCGACTAAAATGGTTCTCGAGAGTCATCCGACAGGTACAAGAAGACGTGGAGCGCAGCGAGCTAGGTGGGTCGACCAAGTGGAGGACGATCTGCGGACCCTACGCAGAGTGCGGAACTGGAGGCAAACAGTCATGGACCGAGCGGAATGGAGGCGGCTACTATGTACAGCAGAGGCCACCCCGGCCTTAGCCTGACCGGTAAGTAAGGTATATAAGTCAATTAGAGGGAAATTAAATTAATTATAATTTGCATCTTGAGTTTTGAAACGATGTTAAAGTTTTGGATAATTTTATGTTTTATTAGAAAAATAATCTAATCGTCATAATTCGACGGTTTTCCATAGCTCATTATGTAAGTCATAAATGGTCAAAATTTCATTGCATTCGGTTCATTGAATCCGGAGATATAATAGCTCAAAGTTGGCTATCGGATAATTTTACCTTTTCCAAGAATCTTTATAACTTCGATCTTTCCCACTGGACCACTGATACACAACTAGTTGATGAACTTACAGTCAAAATTTGAGAACATTTGATTCACTTTTCGAAAAGTTACAGCTAGTTCAACATTTTTTAAAAAGTGAAAATTTTGAAAGTCCCGATCATTTTGTCTATCCCCTGTATATCGCTCCTGTAAAGTTCCTGCTTGCTTTTTGGAACTTGAGGACCCGGATCTACCTTGTTCAGCGGAACGGAGAGTGATAGGCATCTCACTGTCACGTTTGGAAGTAACAGATACAGGTGAGCCCAGACCTGCCCCAACAGAGACTTCTAAGAGAAGTTCAGGGGTGACAAGGCGTTTCAATGGGTTGCAGGACATTTCATGGGGTTTTAGGGGTTTTAGGACAGTTCCCGAATATTTCAAGTGTTCCCTAGGTATTCACGTTAAGTCTCATGCATGTTTCAAGCGTTTCATGGGGCTTTAGAGGATTAGTGGACTACCGTTTTAAATGAGTTCCTGAGGATCTCAGAAGAGTTCCAGAGGGGTTTGAACGCAAGTCAGAGGGGGAGGTTACCAGTGTTTTGGGATGCCTTAGAAGAGTTTAGGAGAAGTTTACCTTACGGTATTTAAAAGGAGTTTATGCAAAGATTTAGAAGGTTTTTTTGATCGTAGGGCTTCACTTACTCGATACAGGCGGTGCCGAGCTGTTAGCGGTGCTCTTGTGCGCGATGCCACCATGCCTAGGCAAGTTCACTCTAGGAATGAGAGACTATCGGCCACACCTGCAGCGACGGGTGTAGTGAGCACGTACTGATGAGGAGTTAAATGAGCAACGGGACGCGTTCGTGGCTGCCAAAGTCATGCTCCAGATGAAGTTCCGAACCTGGCCTGAAAGTAGCTTTTGTAGAGGCTCCTGGGATGTTCAGATTTACTATGCAGAAATGCCGAAAGCAAGCTTGCTATTTGGTGAAAACATTCGCGAAATGATGCGATTCGATTTCGACAACGAATACGTTTTCACCCTTCCTCGCTTCATCAAACCAACCTCCCGTACGAATAGCACACGAACAGACTCGGCGCTGATCAGCATATTGTTGGGTGCTCCTTTTCGCCGTTGAGCTGTTGCGTTCCAGCCAAGCCATGTCGCATCGCTTTCGATGCTGAGAGACGAACCAGCCAAGGGCTGAAAGTCTCTCAAATAAAGATAAATCAATCAATCAATTTCGATGCTTCAGCTTATCGCGATGCATCGTAGGCTGGAAACGTTATTGGTGTGGCATGTGCGGTACATGCGAATGTTGCTTCTGTGTGCGTGTCGAGCGTTCGTGCCGTAGCTTCTAAAACCAACCCATTCGGTGTTGTTCGGCTGTTCGGGTGAGCATGTGGCAACACTGACAGATGTGTGCAAAATCGTTTGTGAGTTACATCATGTTCGTTTTGCCACCTCTTTGCCTCTGGTCATCGCTGAGCAGTGTACAGTCCAATCACAAGCTATAAAAATACAATTGATAAGTTGATTGAGCATTCGTGAGATGATAATTGGCATCATTGGTCGTAAATAAAGAATAATAATAAAAATAATAATTAGTGTGAAATATCGCTAAGAAATAACGATTCAGTGGATTCTCAAATTATCATAGTAGTCTAAACATTGATGAGAGAGAAACCCAATATCTAGAATAGCCAATAGGGGGTTTGACCCTATTCTCCGCAATACAGGTAAACAAAATTGTGCATTACCTAAATTCACAACGAAACGACCATTTTCGGCCACTTCTTCCATCTGAATCAGATACCTTATTGCGGAATTTGTTGTTAAGACTGATTGCTGTGAAGATTTTCTGCCGGAAAGTTGATTTTGAACGAGGTTACTGCATCTAGTCCAGCGCCAATTCCCGGCACCAGAAAAATCAAATGAAAAATCACATAGGCATCCATCTAATAGTTGTGCACAAGTGATATTTTGATTTGTTTTGCTGTGAGTAGCCGGGAATTGACGCGGTTGCCCAAGGAGTTTAAAACCCTATCAACACTAGAACGATGTGGTTCAATGCAGTGCTTCCCAACCCTTTTGAGGTAGTGACCCCCTAGAAATATTGTCAACTCAATGGCGGCCAAGGTTGGGAACAGCTTGCTGACGTAGTGCACGGTTTGGGTAAAACATGACTCTAATGCACAAGGAGGGTTAATTCGTCAAATTGAATGGTAAATTAAAAAAAAAAAAAAGACTTCTGACAGTAACTCCTCTATTTAATTTCACATATACCTAATTTATTCGTAACCCCTTACCCATTACGAATGCATGCAAAACACTACATTTTCAAGGGTTCTCTTAAGAAGAAACATCCAGAGAATTCAAATATGGCTGCCACAATGGCCGACTTGGACCTCTACTCACGCTTTCAAGAGCACCAATCTTAAAAATTCGTAAATGAATGCACTCGATTTGGAAAAGCTGCTTCTTTTTACAAGTGAGCAAAGCCAAGATAAACAAGTGCAGCTTGTTTCGATGCTTATTTCGTCAGATTTATGCCTCTGAAGATTGAATGCAAACATGCAATGGTTTTCTTGATTTTCCACCTTAACCCTCGAGCAGTCGCGTCTTTGACTACCTGCAGCGACGCCGCGCTCACGCCGTGTACCACATGCGTGCATTTTTCATGGTGCGTGTACTCAGTACACGACACGACCGCTCCCGGGTTAACTGCCATCACATTGCAAAGCTAACGTTGGCTTCGTCTGTAGCTGCACTCATTTTGGCGTGTGACTGGATTACCAGTATTGATATTCCCAAAAATAAGTTGACGAAATTGAAATGTGCGTAATGTTAAAAGATAAAAAGAATGAACATTTAGTGGAGCCGTCCTGGTGGCCCAGGGGGCTAGTTCCTGGAGTATTCCTGGTACTCTTAGATGCACTCCAGATGGAATTTCCTTATGAATCTCAGATAAAAAAAAAACACCTGGAAGAATCACAGAGAGAACTTCTGAAGGAATCCTGGATAGCCTACTGGAAAAACATCAATAGAATCGCTCATATAAAATCGCGTAGGAGTTCTTCAGAGGAATATCGGAAGAAATCATGATTGAAATACCAAGAAGAAACTTGGAAGGAATTCTTGGATAAATCCCAGAAGCAACTTTTAGTCAATTTAGGAAAATCTTGCATGAATCTCTAGGAAGAAATTCTAGGAGATATCCGTAAAAGAACTCTTGAGGAAATCTTCGAAGGAGCTTCTGGAAGAATCCAAGAAACTCCTTAAAGAATCTCAGAAATAACTCCTTGAAAAATCACAGAAGAAACTTTTGACGACTTCCCAAAAGGAACTGCTGGAGGGATTCCCGAAAAAGGAAATCCTAAAAGGAACTTTTTTGACGAATCCGAAAATAAACTTCTTGAGGATTTCCAGAGAAGAACGCCAGAAGAAACTGCTGGAGTAATTTCAGTAGGAAATCCTGGGGGTTCTTCTAAATATCCTCTGAGGAAATCTTAGATGAAACTATAGAATCAATCCATTAAGGCACTGCTGGAGGAATTCCAGAAGGAGCTCTTGAATGAATCTCAGAAAGAACTCTAGGAGGAATCGGAAAACAAAGTTACATAAAATCAGTAGAAATTTGTTGAAGGATTCAGAAGGAACTTCTGAAGGAATGCCTGAAGGGATTCGTGAAGGATTATCACTCTGCAGCAGCCGAGTTCGCTGGTGTTTTCCCACTAAAACTAAGTTCAGCCAGTAGCCCATGGATGTATATAAATAAAAGCAAAAAATAATAAACAATCAATAAAACAAACGGCAATTTCAAAGTGGTGGAGACGCATGGTCGGTCATGTTTCAGGATCATCATCCATTTCCCAGGAAGTCAACGCACGCCTCTGCTTGTCGAGTAATGAGATCTTTTTGTTGGAATTTACAACGAATAGTGAAAGTTGAAAGTGATATCCAACTTTTTTCCTCCTTCTAGTGCAGGGCAATTGCTGAGCTGAATCATTTGCATCGTACCTGCTCGATACCTACCCATCAGTAGCTTCAACAAGAAAGCATAATTATAAGCAAAATGATATCGCCCCGGGGACCGACGGTCGCTAATGTTTCGGGATGATGATGATGATGATAGTCCCCATTGCTGCTCCTGCCGGGGTTTGTAAGCTCTCCTCTCTACTGATAAGACTTTCTGCAGTCAGTGTTGAGTATTTTGATTCTGCTGGCTTCGAAATTGCATTGGATGGAGCGATTCAAAAGACAGTTTGAGGGTATAAGCTTCTGGAAAATATCAGTTCGGAAGAAACACCTGTAACCGCTGTTGGGACTGGTTTAGAGCAGATAATATTCTTGCGGGAGCAATTTTGGAAACTTTTAGTTAATAGTGTTGCTCTTTCAAAGTACTCTGGCTTACTGTTATTAGCTCTCTACTGCTGGATCTTAGATGGGAGTTTTTTTTATGCTTGACTCGGAACAGCTTCTATCACTTTCGTAAAGTGACATTATGAGTCAAGGCTGCTGCCAACCGTAATTACCTGTAATGAGAAGAAATAGATATAGGGACGGTTAGTGGAGGCGATTGTCTATGCAATAAGGATGAAGGTGAAATAGATATAAAACCATTAGGTAAGAGACATTCAGGAACATTATACTGCCTAAATTAGGATGAGAAAATAAAAATGGATCAGTTATTAAATGTTTGCCTTAATTCAGTATTGAGTCCTTCGAAATCCGTACAAAGTTCTTTATTCCACAAACCACCAATTTTCAAATAATTTGGCTTCACTTCAAAGACGGACGTCTGCAGATCACCTACATTAGTCATGATTAGGCGCACCATGAACAATAGCGCTTTGTCGGAAACTTGCACAATGAGATTGGCAAATTGAATGCATGAAGCACGAAATGGAAAGGACGACATGCTTGCGCTTGCTGGCTACCAACCTCTCCCAAATCCGGCGTATGAAATTCTATTCTTTTCCTGCGTCATGCCACGCCACACCAATGATACTGTTTCAATCAGCACCTCGTCCTAGTCCTCACCGAGCAGCACCGAGAAAACGCTCGCCACCATCTTCTGTCAGAAAAATTGTGTTTAAAAGAAATCCTTCTGAATAGCGATTCCCTTTACTCTTGTTTTTTGTGTCTAGACGCTGCAGCAGAATTGCAAAAGTGTCGTCATCGTCGACGTCGTCGTTGTCATGCTCTTAGGCGCCGTCATCATTTGCCATTCACCCACTATTTAACAAGCAGCATCAGCAGCATATGAATGTGATATGCGATAGGTTGTTGTTATGTGATATGTAGCAGCCGCTTGCAGGATCACGCAGCTTCATAAGGGCTAGCCGAATGCATGGTTGGTATGGTGAGGGAGAGCCTAGGGTGAAATGCACCTAATGAGAGAAATGTTGACTCTTGCAACGATGCATAGTAAGGGCACATTTCATACTTTTCCTCTCCACCTACGCCTGCATCCTTGATGCGGATTAGCATCAGATGAAAAGCGGTTGGAGATGAAGAGGAGCCGCTTTTTGTGTGCCAAGCATAATTAATAGCGCAGCCAGTGTATGTTTGGCTTGAAGAGCATCGCCTGGTGGCGCGGGTGGGGAACCTGTCGTCCTCTAGCGCACTAATGGGTGTAGATGTTCTTGTTTGAATGGTGGATCGGGGACCTCCATATCATGTCCTTCCACGTATTCCCCTTACTAACGAGACCTACCACGTTGTTGGGTTTGGGTGGTGTCATTTGTCATCAGGATAGCACGCGGCTAATGCCATGACGACTACTGCTAGTAGTAATAGAGCAGACGTCCAGCCGGCAGCAGTTGGGATTTATCCTTCCCGAGAGGGTGAGCCACTAACCAGAGATGTGTGTGAAAATGAGTATCTCTGCGATACATACACACTCTCGAGCAGGGATGCCAGATGATTTTTCCAAACATCTGTATCAGGATTTTAGAAAATCTGTATTTGTCTGTATTTTGAAACTGTGACTGAAAGCCAAAAAACACCGTTTCCGTAAATCCTGTCAGACCCGTTAGAAATATATGGGTTCAACATGTAAACAACATGTTTGAGTCCCGAATTTTGCACGAACATTTCTATTTGCAGTAAGTTTTTACTAAACGGTGTAAATAGCAGAATGTAATGGTTTGGTTTTGGTTTCTTAATAATTCTGAACTTTTACGTCGGCGGATTTCTGTGAAAATTTCTCCAGGGATTCTTCCAAGAATTTTCATTGGGACTTTCCTGGGAGTTTCTCAAAAAATACCCTGAAACTGGTTCACGGGTTTCCATAGAAATTCTTTTCGAAAATCCTCATGGAATTCTTTAAAGGATTAAAGAGAAAATTCCTTCAGGGATTGCTACATAAGCTATGCTTGTGTTTCTTAATATATGTATTTTTTGAAGTATTTTTGGGGAAATTCCTCCAAATTTTTTTCAGGAGTTTTTCTATAGCATTTCTCCAAAAATTTATCAATGAATTTCTCCAGGGGTTTCTCCATGAATTTCTTCTCACGTATGTTGAAAAGATGCAATTCCAGGTGATATTTTTCTTTAATAAACATTTAGAGATTCTTTCAGAAATTTAGAAACTTACCTAATTTTTTCCGCAATTTTCTCGGGATTTTTTTGAAATTCCTTTAGAAATTTTAGATTTTTCTGTAAAGTTCCCCAAAGTTTATCCAATAGTTCCTTGAAGTATTCCTCTAGGCATTGTTTTGGATTTGTTCAGACCTTTCTCCAGGGATTTTTTTTTTTCATTTTTTTTTCCAAAAGATTTTCTCAACAATTAGTTCTGCAGCAATTGTTGAGAGAATCTTTTGGAACTACTAATAAGCTTTATTCAAAGATTTTTTTCTAGAAATGTTTCAAAGTATATTTGTGTCTAAAAGTTCTTGTAGGTTTCTCAAAGATTCCTTGAAAAATCTCTTTTTTTGATTTTTTTATTGGTTCTCTAAAATATTCTTCCAAGAAATTTCTTCATAAACTGCACGAGTTTTTTTACGATGAAGAAGTACCTCCAGCAGTTCTTCCAAGGATTCCTTCAGAAAATTTTCCAGGGAATCTTTAGAAACTCATTGAAGGATTTCTTTAAAAAAATCCACAAGTACCTTTGTCTGCAATGCCTGCATTTTTTAAAAGATTTCTTTATAAATTTCCCCACGGATTTTCCAGGAATCACTACAGAAATTTCTCAAGTATTCTTGCATTGATAGAGTTACTCCAGAAGTCTACCAAGATTTTTTCTTTTTTCTAAAAAAAGGAGTTTCTGCAGGAATCACTGAACGAATTTCTCAAAAAATCTTGGAGTTCCCTGGGAAGAGTTTCCGAACAAATTCCTTTGGGATTTATGAATAATTTACTTGAAGAATTTCAGAATTTTTTTTTCAGGTATACTCCATGAAGGAATTGATGGAATAACGACCGTTTGGATGGTAATTAGCAATTACAGGCGCGTTTTCGGTCATCGGGTTACTTATAAAACAACGGTTTTAATTATAGCCGACGTTTCGAGCGTTTATTCACTCATCTTCAGGGCAAACTACAATTTACATACAAAGTTTGAGTAGTCAAGTCATTTGTTACATAAAACATAAAATTACTCACATTAAAGGTTGTTTTTAGGTCAAGTGGGTTTGAACATGGACAATTTGAACGGCTGACAACATTACACTGAAATTATAATTACACATGTAAATTTCGGACCTAATGACTTGATTCATTTTTAACAAAACTTTGAACGGAGCACAAACTTACACAGCTTTCACCTATGCACATCTAAACAGGTTTGAATCAAAATGTCTGTGAGTGGAGACGTCAAAACGAAACCATGAAGGAACTTCTAAGTTTTGAAATCTTGATGAAATCTTTTAGATAAATATGTCTTCACATACGAATTTCTAAAGAAATATAAGCAGAAAATTCTGAAAGAATTCTAGCTCTTAAAGTTATTTTTTAACTTAATCGGGTTAAATACTATGCCTTTAAATTCCACTAAGAATTTGCATCCTTTGACAGATACGTATTACGACCTCAACAGTAAGGTCGTCTTCGGTATCTCGTACTTGACTCGACATCAGTCAAGTCCAGTCGAGTCAAGTGCGAGACACTGAAGACGACCTTACAGTTGAGGTCGAAATACGTATCTGTCAAGGGATGCAAATTCTTAGTGGAGTTGAAAGGAGCAGTACTTAACCCGAATTTATTTTTTTACATCATAGAAGAAGTACCTGGAGAAACATTTCGGGAAATCCTTGGTGGAACGCATTACACAACATTTACAAAGATCCCAGAAATAAATTCCGAGTTGTCCGTCGACAAAACATTTTCGATAACTTTTTAAACAAATTCCCAGAAGAGTGTGTAAAGTTTTTCTTGCTGGAAGGAACCCATAGAAATCTATTCAAAAGCAGTGTTGGTAAAATCACACTCAAAGCTCACTCATGAACCGCTCCTGCGTGAGTAAACTAAATCATTTTCTCACGCGCGAGATTTTCATGCAAAATCACGCTCTCACGAATCAAGCGCCGAAATCTCGTTCGCTTGTAAAACGAATCCAAATCAATTTGATCGACATCCAATGGTTTTGTACGATAGGTTTGCTTTTGTTCTATCATATAATCCTGAACACTTTGATGTAAATAATAAGAACACCAAGAAATAACGCAATGAGTTAAATCTCGAGTCAACTCATACATGATTTTTTCGGCAGTGAGTTTGGTGAGTCAAGTATTGCGCGTGAAACAACTCAAGCGTGAGATTTGAGAATTAGGGTTTTTACCAACACTGTTCAAAAGAATTCCTGGAGAAATTAATCAAAGAATATCATAAGAATGCCCTCGAGAAATTTCTCAAAAAATCCCTGCAAGAATTTCTTTAAAAAAAAACCCTTCCCATTACCGGTGTTCCATACACTAGACGCCTCTCCGCCTTTTACCGAAATTAGAAAAAACACCCTCCCATGCCGCTTTCTCTGTGCTTCAACAAGCTAAGATGGGCAAAATTGCTAGGGCGTGATATTCACACCCAAAGGACCTGAGTTCAATTCGCGTTCGCAATTCTTTTCTTTTCATCTGCAAGGTAACGTTGAGAATGTTCAAATATTTTCATTACATATGAAGTGTTAATTTTGCTACATTCGATGCACGATGCATCATATTTTTGCAGGTTGTATTCGTACTCTGTAGTTTCCAAAAGCTCTATCGATTTTTTATCTTCAACACAATTTTCTGGCTATTTCTTCTCAGGTTCGATTCGATATTATTATTAAAAAAAAAACTGTCAATATTCTCAATTTTCAACGAAAACATTATTCGTAAGTTTTTTCATTATTTTCATTCAAAATATAAGAATGAAATGCATAAAGAAAACCAAGTCTTTTGCTTAGCAAAGTTTCCAACTTTTATTTCATTTTTCATGTGCTGAAGCTGAAATTTTCCTTACATCTTCATATTTCACTGGAAAATCGCAACTCATTCAAACAACAATACACATAAAAAAGAATCAGCAAAGATATACTTTATTCGATTTTTCCATATACTAACATAATCTTTGAAAACTTGCTAAAAAACTTTATTTTGGACGAAGGTTAAAAAATTTTATTTTACAAGATTAAGATGTCAACGTGATAAAACATAAAAAAACGCCCTTAAGGTGAAGTTATGACGAAGCCACTGCTCAAATTTACAAGAGCACAAATCTGAAGAACCGAATATCGTATTACGCTGAAAAGTTAATCGATTAGTCACCACCAGCGGGTTACCAATCGATCAACTTTTCAGCGCAATCCGAAATACGGTTCTTCAGATTTGTGCTCTTGAAAATTTTAGCTGTGGCTTCGTTATATCTTCACCTTAAGGAATGCTTATTACATATCTAGCACTTTTTATGTTTCGTAATATTTGTTTTATTGCATTCAATTTTAAAGAAAAATTTCCTGTAATGAAATGATTGAAAATTGAGGTCAAATGTGAAAAATATAGATAATTTAATGGGTTTGTACTCTCAATAATTTTTATTACTTTATTTTCCATCTTGCATGAATGTATGAGGAAAAATCTGTATCAAGATCATGAAATCTGTATTTTTTCTGTACTCTGTATCCTGTCTGTATCAACCTCTAAAAATCTGTATAATACAGAAAAATCTGTATATCTGGCATCTCTGCTCTCGAGTGTTGTGCGTTTTATGATTATTCTGCGATATGAAGTGGCTGGCGCGGATAAATATGCTGCGTCCCATTTTATAAACACACGAAATTCCCTCCAAGCGGAACCGAAATGGCCAACCGTGGCCAAATGTGCGCCTCGTGGATTCCGATTAACTCGTGGGCCCAACCGAGCTTTAAGTGGTAATGGTTTTGATATAATTATACGTATTTACGGAAACAATTCCTACCAATACAGGCGAATGAATCATCAAATATTAATTAGGTGTGTGCTTTACGAGCCACCGGAGGCAGCTTATAGTGGCAAATTGCGAAAATTATGACGATGAGTGGAGTTTCATGATAGGGGCTGTTTGGACCGCTCGGTTTCGGGGAACGGTTATTTCAACTAACACTTCAACTATTGTTGATGAGGTTTAGAAGCTAATTGAAAATACGTGGAATTATACATCTCGCACTCAATAAGGTATTACGCCGATACAGCTGTTTTGCGTTACCAATACTTTAGCACTACGCGGCCTTCAACGGACGCTAGCAGTATTAAATTAAAGGGCATTTTAGAAACAAGTAGGGGAACTATTATTATTAGTTGCTTTATTAAAACAGCTTTTAAGCCTTGGCTGGTTCACCTCAGAGAGGAACTGTGGCCATAACGCCCATACAGGGCAAGATGCGCGCTGTATTAGGCTAACCACTAGCCACGTGTCCTATAATCAGGACACAAGTCATGGGAGTGTAAAAGCAGTGCAGTGGACAAAATCTAGCAAAAAAAACGGATCATATTTTTGCCACACGGTGTCAAAATTTCGATTATTATCGAACATTTTTGTACCTCGGATTTTTCTTCGAAAATGAATAGTATTTTGGCTATATGTTCAAAATCGGAAAACTAGAAAATATTTCATCGGCGAAAATGTTTCCATACATTTTGTATGGGACGTTTTTTGGGCTAAAATAGTAATTATTGATTTTTAGTAAGGAAAATAATGAAAAACTCATCTAACTCAAATTTTCTCCGATAGAATATTTTCAAATTTTGCATTTATACATTATAGCCAAAATTCTAACATTCTATGAAGAAAAATCCGAGGTACATGGAAGTCGATAATAATCGAAATTATGACACCGTGTGCCGCTGTTTTGTGGCAATGAAAAGTATGCATGTATGGTGGTGATAGTCTTGTAACCAGCAGGGCATGGTAAAATCAAAGCTGGTTACTCAAGGTTTTTAAATTTCAGGGCCTAGTAAAGAATTCTTCCGATGAAACCCTTCCATGCATAATTATTTCTCGACTTTTCTCTGTAATTACTACGGAAGACAGATTGTTGCGGGAATTCCATTTATGAATATTGCATGAATTCTCCATAAAATTTATAGAAAATTCTCCAGGAACACAGTCAGAGATTCCTTTAGAGATTCTTCAAAGCATTTCTGGAATATTTACTGAATGAAGATTGTCCCATGGAATTCTTAGTATGACTTTAGCAAGAATTCCTCTGAAGTCCTCTCAGTATTCCTTCAAAATGCATCCCTGTCCATGGATTTCTATTAAACTTTACAGGGATTCCTTCAGATATTCTTTCATATTCTTTCTGTTCCGTGTTCAAGTAATTTATCAAAACAATAATCTTGAAACTCGTTCATGAATTTCCTCAGGAATTTCATGCAAAATTCCTTCTGATTTATTCTGTGTTGATTGAATGAAAAAATAGGTACATAAGTTAATGCTAGTATTCTTTCATGTATTTCTTAAAGCATTTCTGATGGAATTCCTCCATAAATAACGTCTTAACATTGTCTAGGATTTTCTTTTTTAGAATTTCTCCGCAAATTCACCTAAAATATTCTCAAGAAATTCTAGCAGGAATTTAGCCAGAGGATTCTTCAGGAATTCCTTCAAATGTTTCTTCAAAAGATGCAATTCCAGGAGAATTTTATTCACAAGGATTTGAAGGAAGTTTTCCTTTAGAAATTCAGATTTTTTTCAGAAACTTTGCTGAAATTATTGCTGAAATTTCACCAGAGGTTCTGTCAGGTTTTACTCCATATATATTAAAGCATTTTCTCAAGAGATTCTTCTGGAAGTTCTTCCTAGAATTTCTCTAATAGCTATTTCACGTATCAACCCTGGCATTGCTTCGAATGAGTGTAATAAGTTTCGTACCTTTTAATTCCGCCCTATGTTGCTTATCCTTTGACAGATATGTACGCGTATTTCGACTACCACTTGTAATCTTCCTCAGTGTCAGTTATTCACTGTGAGTATTCTGCTTAGAGGGTTCGAAAAGTAGTTTCTGTAGAAATCACTTCAGAATCTCCTAAGCATTCTTCATGAAATTTATCTGAAATTTTTCTATGATTACCGCAAATTCCTTCAAAAAAACTTTTTTTTTCAATGTGGTAAAGAATGCCTACAGGATATTTTTGTTGATTTTCACTGCAGGATTTCCTTCAAATACAGGGGATGACCAAAATGTTTGGGATAGGCAACTTTTTTTTCTCTCACAAAAAAGTTCAACATGCTATAACTTTTCATAGAGCGCATCAAAAAATCTCAAATTTTGACTGTTTGTCAACCTGCTATATGTGCATCATTGGTACAAATTTTGGCTCGATTGGTTAATCTTTCGCAAAGTTAGAACCGTTCGAGTAAAACACTTTTTCAGACAACTCATTTTTGAGCTGTCATATCTCGGAAACCAGTGAACCGAATTGAATGAAATTTTGAGCATACACTAACAATATGTATATGCTTCACAAACTATTACAACATAGGTACTTTTTAAACATTGAAAAAAGTTATCATGGATTGACACTTTTTGGATTTTTCTCGAAAAAATCTAATTTTTTCACATCAATGTCAGTAAATTTTAGTGTTGATATCCAAAGATTTTCCACTGCTGTTCTCAAATTATCTCAAATCAGATATATTAGAGCCTATTTAGATTGAAGGAAGAACACATTTAATAATTTTTGTGTGATATTGTAAATTTGACTTATTTTCCTCTATATGGGTAAAAATCTTAACTCGGTATAACTTAATTCGCCGTGAAAAAATATTACATTTTATATCGTCGTATTAAGTATCAATATATTGTTGATAAACGTTTAAAAATTCATTGAATTCGGTTCACTGGTTTCCGAGATATGACAGCTTAAAAATGAGTTGTCTGAAAAATAGTGTTTTACCCGAACGGTTCTAACTTTGCGAAAGATTAATCAATCGAGCCCAAATTTGTACCAATGATGCACATATCATAGGTTGATAAACAGTCAAAATTTGAGATTTTTTGATGCACTCTATGAAAAGTTCCAGCATGTTGAATTTTTTTGTGGGAGAAAAAAAGTTGCCTATCCCAAACATTTTGGCCATCCCCTGTATTTCTCCAGAAACTTGTTGATTGATCTTTGTGTACAAATTATTTAAAAAACAAATCTGAAAATTTCTTCTGAGGTACCTCCAGGAGTTACCCAGGCATTCCTTCAGAAAATCTTTCAGGGATCCCTGAGAAATTGATTGAAGGATTTCTGCAAGACAGATTTTTTTCAGGAATCCCTTCAGATCTTTCTTAAGCATGTTTGCCTTGAAATTATTTGCAGAGTTTCTCCTTAAGCCTCAGAAATTGCTTCAGAAATTTTTGTCCAGGAATTCCTCAAAACATTTTCAGTAATTGCTTCTAGCAGTTTCCAAAGGTTTTATAAGGGATATTGCTTTTGGGATTCCTCAAATAATTCATCAGTAATGTTTGTGCAATTCCAGGAGAACTTCTGAAAAATCTCTGGAGGGATACCTGAACCCGATATCTTTAAAGGCATCCCAAGTGATGATTATGAAGTGTTTCCATCAGATAAAACCAGCTTCAGCAAGAGCAAAAAAAACCCTTGCAGGAATTCATGCAGAAACAAATAATGGAATTTCTTACAGACTTCATGGAGAAGCCCTGGGAAGGGTTATCTCTGATAAACTCCTTGGAAGAACTTTTGAAGAAATCACTTGTAGAAATTCCTGAAGAAATTCCTTTAAATTCCAAAGAAGTCTCTGGAAATAACAGCATCTCCTCAAATGAATCTCAGAAGATATCCCAGCAGAAATTTCAGAGAGATTTCCTGAGGGGTTCCGTGGCCAGGAAGGCCGATTCTCCCCTTAAGTGTCAACTTAAGTCCCTCATTCTATGACCGTATGAGTACACTTCAGCAAACCTCTACATTCGGGTGTAATGATTTATGGTAGTAATGAAAGCATCAGTAAAATCCCTTTAGAAATCTTAGAAAGTGATTTTGCATAAATCTGTGGAAGACAATCCGAAGAAATCCCAAGGAAATTCTTGAAGGAACTCCAGGAGGAATATCTTCCTTTTTCTCGGTAAATCCTTGGTAAAATTCCTAGCAAATATATATCCTTTAACCGTTATGTGTCCGACAAACTTTTTGCTTTTTTCTACACCGTGTATTTTAAATGGGTGCTGGGTACCCGGGTACCCTGTCACATAAGGGTTAATAAAGGAGGATTTTTTGAAGCATTCTTATGCAAGTCTGTGGACGAATTTCTGAAAAAAAAACTGAATACCTGGAGAAACGCAAAGATAAGCGTCTGTAAAGATCCCTAGGAAAAACTCTAGAGATATTTCTTATGGAATTGTCGTAAATATTTCTAGGAAATCCCAGGAAGGGGAGTGTTAAGAAGTCTGATTTATGAGATTTTAGTCGGGAGCAACCAAAAAAGGTGAAACTTAGAGCTGGGCAAAATAACTGTCATCAATAATTTTTGGGCTAAAATATAAACGACTCATAAGAAAGCAGGCACCAAAATGTTCACTCACTCACGCGAGCAACGATCTATCACACAGCGATATTATCCGGATAAAGTAGCCTGTGATATTTTCCTTGCATCCATAGACGATTGAAAAGGCTCTCACTCCGATTCCTTTGCGTGATAAAAGTATGCTCTCTCCAACAAGTCCTTACTCACAAATCGTTTGCTCTCGCAGGAGAAAATGGTGGCTCAGTCTGCACCCAACCACGTTTTCACCCGTTTGACGTCTGGGCGGTCCCGTGTTATCTAGTTAGCCGTGAAAACAAAAACATTTAATGTAAACACGGTACCACTGTACGTCAAATATTTTATCTCGTGCATCGGTGGAGACGTTATGTGACTCGCAGACGGAGTGAAAAATTTGATATTCGCGAGTTGTGCATGGAGAGAAAGAGAATTATCGTGAGCGCTTGAGTGAGAGACTTTTATTTTTCCTCCGATGCAGTGATAAATCATGATCGCGGAGGTGGATAAATCCGTGGAATTTGATCACTTGAGTGAAAAATTGGATGCCTGTAAGAAAGTGATCATTCGTCATAAATAATTCCAAAAGTCCCAGTGAAGAAACAGGGGTGTAAGCAGTAATGAATAACAAAAGTTCCATAAACAAATAGAAAAGTGCATAAATAAATCAAAAGTTTCCATAAATAATTGATTTTTGAGCGTCAAAAATGCAATGAATAACTCAACTGTTGCAATAAAAAAAACCAATTTCCCCACCAAAAAACTTCGAATTTTCCATAAATAAATCCGATTTTTCCATAATAAATTGGGAAATTCACAATAAAAAAAATATCTAAAATGCAATAAATAATTCAAAAAGTGCAATAACAAAAAAATAAATTATCAATAAATGTCAAAAAACGAGCAATAAACGTAAATGTATTTTGAGCCAAAAATTACATAGACCATGCGGCGAAGCCGCATAGAGGATTGAGGAACTGAGGCGGCAGAAGGCCGCCGAAGTTTCCGATATCCGATGCACCGCAATTGCATCGATTCGGTTCTAGGCAAACCACAGATTCAAGAATTTGCCCGGTATAATGCAAACATAGATGTTATCCCTTTTTTTAGGTCCGACGAGCGATAGCGAGTTCGGACAGCAAGCAATTGCTTGGTAAATTGCAATCATAGTTACGCAAGATTTTCAGTCGATTCAATCATATAAGTGCGATTCAGCATTTCACTGTCTCATACATTTCTGCATTTGTTTTTCATGGGTAATTTCGTCATTTTTTATTGCATTTTTTGAATTTTTTATTGCTTTTTCGATATTTTTTTATTGTGAATTTTCTAATTTATTATGGAAAAATCGGATTTATTTATGGAAAATTCGAAGTTATTTGGTGGGCAAATTGGCTTTTTTTATTGCAACAATTGATTTATTCATTGCATTTTTGACGTTTTTAATTGCTCAAAAATCAATTATTTATGGAAACTTTTGATTTATTTATGCATTTTTCTATTTGTTTATGGAACTTTTGTTATTTATTACTGCTTACACCCCTGTTTCTTCACTGGGACTTTTCGAATTATTTATGGGAAATTTTGTATTTATTATGGAACGTTTAATTGTCTGCCATAATTTTTGTGCAATTTTGGAAGAACTTCTGAAAAATCCCTGAAGGGATATCTGGACACGATATCTTTAAAGGCATCCCAGGTGATAATTCTGAAGCGATTCCTCAGATGAAAAAAGCATCACCAAGAGCAATTTCTAAAGAAAACCTTGTAGAAATTCATGCAGAAACCTCTAATGGAATTTCTCAAAGAATTCTTGGAGATGCACTGGGAAGAGTTTGTTATTTCCTTCTTGGAAGAACTTTTGAAAAAATCCCTGAAATTCCAAAGAAGTCTTTGAAGATAAAAATATCTCTTCAAATTAATTTCAGAATATATCCCAGCAGGAATTTCAGTGAGAATACCTGAAGAAACGCAAAGATAAGCGCCTGTAAAGATCCATAGGAAAAACTCTTGAGATATTACTTAAGGAATTTTCGTAAAAATTCCTAGGAAATATTTTTGAATAGATTTTTTAAAGAATATGTGGAGAAATTTTAGAAGAAATTCCGGATATTTTTTTTGGTAGTACATCGAGGAATACCTGGTGGAAATCTGATGCCTGAATCACTGAAAGTGACAATTCAAAAATCTTTGGATGAATTTCTGCAGGATTTTCTGAACGAATCCATGAAGAAATTTCTGAACACACTGATGTGGGAATTTTCAATGGAATCCTCAGAGCAAATCTCCAGCGGATTTCCTGAAGAAATACTTGAACTGTGAAGAAATATCTGGAAAATTTTATGAAGAAACTAACGGAAGGATTTATTAAATAACCTTTGAACAAATTTCTAAAGAAATCCCTGTAGAAAATTCTGAAGGAATCCATGGAGGAATCAAATGAAACCCTAGAAGAATTTCTCAACAAATTCCTTGTGAAATTTCGAAATGAACACATAAAAATCTAAAGAAATCTTGAAGAGGGAATATTTGTAGGATGCCCTGTAGATTTTTTTTTAAATCCCTGGAAGAAGGAAAAAACAACCGGCGGAGTTTCTTAAAAAAAAACTTTGATAGATTAAAAGACCGGATTTCTGGAGTAATTCATGCACCGCAAAGCAGGGATGCCAGATGATTTTTAAAAAAAATCAGTATCCCATACAAAATTTTGGTGAAAAATCTGTATCCCATACAAAAATAAATGAGCCCCTCCAGCTCAAAAATCTGTATTTCATATAAAATGAAATCTGGACGGAGGCTCAAAAATCTGTATATATGGCATCCCTGCCGTAAAGGCGAAGGAAGGGGTTTTTGTGCATTCACGGTAAAAGTTGAAGGGGTGCCTAATACATGAACTTGGGGCAAAGAGAGGGGTTTAACTCACGAAAACCCTTTCTTGTGCACGGGCTTGAAACCATGGATCGATTTTGTAAGAAATCCATAGAAGATTTCCCTGGACTTGCAATCCTTGAGGTTTTTTTAAAAGAAAATCGTGAAAGCTTTCCTAAAAAAATTTTTGGAGATATTTTTTCCAAAGAAAATTCTATGAAATTCTAGAAGAAGTTCTGAAGCGATGCCTAAAGATGCTAGGACTTTCAAAAAAAATCCATGAAAGATTTTCAAAAAACAATCTGGACACAAAAAAATAGTGATTATTATTCAAAACGTGTAACACATTGTTATGCCTTTCTCGTACACCGAAGTGTACTGAAAGGCTATATGTTCACTCATAAAACGAATTTTCGATAGAAGTTTCAGAGCGTCAAGTCACATATACCAATCAACTCAATTCGTCAAATTGAGATGATGTATGTATGTGTGTATGTATGTATGTATGTCTGTGCGCAAAAAAAGTTTACTATTTTGAATGTGCTTCCCATTGGCCGATTTTTCTGATTATAGCTCGAATCGTATTGGAAATTTACCGCATTGTTCGCTATTATTTTTTTTGTTATCTGTATTAACAAGATTTTTAGCCCAAGGCTAGTTCATCTCGGGACCACGCTTTACTTCCCTTCCGAAGGAAGAACTCACAATTTGTGAGTTTGTCGAGAGTGGGATTCGGATCGGTCGAGGCGTTCCGGAGTTATGGCTATTTCAGTGATCCGGACCAGCACCGGTGGAACTGGCCGTATATAAAACTGAACCCAGCCCCATCATGCGATACATTGAACTGCGGCGATTTTTGTAACCTTTAATATGGTTGTCGAATTTTATGCGAAAATGAACACTGCAGAAATTTCACGATGTTGGCCCAAAATGCAAGATGGCAACTCCAAGTTCAAGATGGTGGCTGTTCAATAGAGTTATAGGCTCTAAAATCATGTAATATGGGTATATTTTGTATGAGGAAGATGTCCAGAAATGGCAACCAGAATTTCCAAGATGGCGGTCTAAAATCCAAGATGGCGGCTCCAAATTCAAGATGGCGATTGTTTAATGAAGTTTTAGGCTCTAAAACCATGCAATATGTTTGTATTTGGTATTGTAAAGATGTCTGGAGTCCAAAAATGACGATTGAAATATCCAATATGCATAAATTTAAAGATAACGGCTGTTTAATGGAGTAAAAAAAATAGTGTTAAGTACTGTCCCTTTTAATTCAACTAAGAATATTTGCATCCTTTTACAGATACGTATTTCGACCTCAACTGTCGTCTTCAGTGTCTTGGGCTTAAATCGAATGGAGGTTTAGGCTCTAAAACCGTACAATATGGGTATATTTGGCATGAGGAAGACAACCGGAGTTCAAAAGTAGCGATCAGTCCGAAAATGGTGACCAGAATTTCCAAGCTGCAAGACCTAAATCCAAAATGGCAATTCAAAATTCAAGATTGCGGCTGTTATTCAAGAGTTCAAGGCTCAAAACCCCTCAAAAGCCAAATATACGATATGATCTCTGATGCCATGAAATGGATTTCTGTTAACCGTATGAAAGTGCGATATTCATCAACATGTCACTTGAGTTGTGTTGAAATGTGTTTTCGAAGGCATGAGAAAGGTGGATTAATTAGAGTTTTTTTTGTTAGGTTAGGTCGGGAGAATTTTCTCGACTCCCTGGGCATAATGTATCATTGTACTTGCCAGACCCGTGTAGAGAAAAGGCCTCAAGTGAGGGGTCTTTCCTAATTTTAGCAAAGAGCGGAGGGGCGCCTAGTGTATAGAGCATCGGAATGGGAGGGGTTTCAGTTTATTGATGAAGGAATGCTTCAGGAAGGTTTTCAGAGCTTTTTATATACGTTCCAAGGGGTGTCAGGGGAATTTTAAACCAACATGATTTCAATGGAATTACGGAGATTACAGAGCGTTTCGATGTTTTTCAGGTCGTATCATGCGAGGTTTTAAGAACACCCTTAACCTTTCAGGACGCGCGCCATCAAGCAACCGAAACTGCACCGCGCTCGCGCTGTATACGACGAGCGAGGTTTTTTGGTAGTGTTGTATTTTTTACAACAGCGCGCGTGCTGAAAGGTTAAGGACAGACTTGTTAGAATCTCAAAATGGCCGCCACAATGGCCGACTTCGGCACCTACTCACGATTTTGAGGGCACAAATCTCGTCGGAAACAAAATCAGCGCACCTAAGCTTCTCATTTTAAGCTTATTACAAGTGAGCAAGAACAGAATAATAAAATGCATTGTTGTTTTAAGCTTGCTTCTTGAGATTTGTGCGTCTGAAGTTCTCATGCACTATTGAAGCAGGATGTCAAGACGTTTGTCCTTAAATAAATCCAAGGGGTTTTCAGGGGCAATTCAAGTACAAGGTTTTCGAGGGCATTTAAATATAGTTGGAAATTCCAGAGGTATTTCAAGACACATCAAAAGCGTTTCAAAAAGTTTCAAGGATTTCAGTGAAGATAGCTCTAAAAAGCCTCTTAAACATCCTGAAATCCTTTCAAAATCCCCTTAAACCCCCTCGGACGCCATGTAATGCACTTCAGACCCTCCGAAACTCCCAAAAATGTCTTCATAAAACCTTCATAACTGGTTTCAGCGGCGTTAACCCCCTGATAATCATCTGAAGCTTCCTGAAATGCTTCAAAAATCACCCCCAAAACACCTCGGACCCCATGTAACTCATCTGAGACCCTCCGGAACGCCTCCAAAAACCCGTCGAAAATCCTCTGAAACTCTCTGCAATGCCTTCGAAACCCCCCTTTTTTTTTTTTTTTTTTTTTTTTCCTTCCAAACCATAGGGGGATAATCTGCTCAACAGACACCCTAACAGAAGGTTAGGGTAGTGTAGGTCTGACAGGCCGTCTTCTACAACAAAAGTAAAATCCAGGACTACTCTCTCCTCGTACCCACTAAACCATTCCTATGGTCGCCAAACCCTACGTCTCTCCGGAACCACCAAGAAGGTATTGCTTCAGAGAGGGGCTAGTGCACATCGCGCCCACAAGGTTAGCTGCGTAGCCTGCAGCAACGAACATCGATGACTCGCTTTGGAGAGTCCATCACGGTAGCATGCTGGCGCTTAGCCAGTATCCCGAGTGGTCCTCGCCACTCCCTTTGTCCTCGGAAGGCGGGCAGGGTCAACCCCGCCCGCGCCCTACTGCTGAGCGGACATCAAGAACTGATGCCCACGTGCAACCCGATCTGACCTGCCCGTAAGGAAGGGTATCACTACCCTTCAGGCCCTATCAGATGCACCCGTAGGTTGCAGACAGCAGGATCTCACCTACCCCGACCCTTGCCGGGGACCCCTTTCCAACCGCGGGCTCGGATCCAACCCAGTAGACCGACGCCACGACAGCACCACTACCGGGACTTCCTCTCCGCGGCCACTTAATCGTTGTAAGGGTCGATCTCGACCGCAGGGCACCGGTATGACCTACGAAGCCGACTCCGAACCCCTGGACCACCTCTTGTACTGCATCTGGACTAGCCATTCTCCGAGTCCACGCGCCACCTCCTCTGTAGCTCCCAGACGATGTGGGTAATAGCCGTTGAAACGACGTTCCAGCCAAACTCATCCCTACACATCCTCTGGACCAAGTTGTCCGGAGTTGTGTCCTCCCCGCATGTGGCAAGCATGCGGTCACGCATTGTGCGAAAACGCGGGCACACGAACAAAACGTGTTCCGCCGTTTCCTCTAAACCATTGCACACTGGGCATTCGGGAGAATCCGCATGCCCGAAACGGTGTAGATACTGTCGGAAGCAACCATGACCTGTAAGGACCTGTGTCAGGTGGAATGTGACTTCCCCATGGCGCCTATTAATCCAACTATCTACCCTCGGTATCAACCTATAGGTCCACCTTCCTTTGGTGGAACTGTCCCACGCGCGCTGCCATTTGACCATAGAGGCCATCCTGACAGTCCTGCGTATGCCTCTTGTGCCGCGCATTTCGAAGCACTCCATGTCCTCACTGATAAGAATGCTGATAGGCACCATACCAGTAATGACGCAGAGAGCGTCGTGTGACACGGTACGGTACGCGCTCGCAACCCTCAGGCACATAAGCCTGTAAGTACTTTCCAGCTTCCGTCGGTAGCATTTAGTACTTAGCGCGGTGCCCCACGCCGGGCCGCCATACCTAAGTATGGACGTAGCAACACTAGCCAGAAGCTTGCGCTTACTGGCGTACACCGCAGAGCTATTGGACATCATCCGGGACAGTGCCGCAATAGCTGTGGAGGCTCTTTTACAGGCATAATCGACGTGGCTACCGAAGGTAAGCTTATCGTCGATCATCACGCCCAAGTGTTTGACGGAGCGCTTTGACAGGATAGTACAGTCTCCTACACTGATCTCCGTCTGCTGCTCCGACTTCAGGTTGTTAACAACCGTCACCTCTGTCTTGTGGTGAGCCAGCTCCAGTTTCCTGGACCGCATCCACGCCTCCACAACCTTGATCGAGTGGTTGGTAGTCAACTTTATCTCCTCGATCGTTTCACCGTAGACTTCGAGCGTAATGTCGTCGGCAAATCCGACAATCACCACTCCCACTGGATACTCTAACCTCAACACCTCGTCGTACATGACATTCCATAACACCGGACCCAGGATGGAACCTTGCGGGACTCCTAAGGTTATGTGAAAGCACTTCCGACCGACCTCCGTGTCGTATACTAGTACGCGGTTCTGAAAGTAACTTCCGAGAATCTTGTACAGGTACTCCGGTATCCCCAGACGCAAGAGCGCATCGGCAATAGCAGACCAGCTGGCGCTATTAAACGCATTCCTTACATCCAGAGTCACTACCGCGCAAAAGCGAATTCCCCTCCTCTTAGGCTCGAGTGCTTTCTCGGCGGTTTTTGTAACCGACAAGATAGCGTCTACGGTGGACCTCCCCTTCCGGAAGCCGTACTGGTTACTCGAAAGACCATTTTCGCCCTCGGTGAACCGCAACATTCTATTGAGGATGATCTTTTCGAGCACCTTCCCTGCCGTGTCAATCAAGCATATTGGTCTATATGCCGACGGGTCTCCGGGTCGTTTCCCCGCCTTTGGCAATAGTACCAGGCTCTGCCTCTTCCAAGCTTCTGGGAAAACTCCCTCGTCCAGGCATTTCTGCATAGCAGACCTGAACATCTCGGGAGCCTCTGCAATAGCTACTTTTAAGGCCAGGTTCGGAACTCCGTCCGGACCTGGGGCCTTACCTACGCTAAGGGACTTAGTTATCCCCGCAAGTTCCACATCGGTGACCCTCTCCTCATCGCCAGCCCCAGTCCCCGGCTGTCCTACGAAAGGAGGCCAAGGACTAGGATCATGACGCGGAAAAAGTCCTCCAATGATCCCCTCCAACATCTCTGGAGATTGCTCTGTAGGAGCCATCACACCTCTCGTCTTGGCCATAACGATCCTGTAGGCGTCACCCCACGGGTTCGTATTGGCACTCTGACAGAGACCCTCAAAGCAGGCCTTTTTGCTTGCTCTTATCTCGGTCTTAAGCGCGGCTTTTGCAGCGGCGAACACCACCCGCCGTTCGTTTCGCTCTTCCTCTGATCGTGCTCGCTGCATCCGCCCCCTAGCCCGTAGGCAGGCGCGGCGCAGGTCCGCAATCGCGTCGGTCCACCAGTAAGCCGGTGGCCTCCCATTTCTAGGGTGGACTCGCCTAGGCATGGTCGCATCACACGCACGTGAGAGCACCGCTACCAGCTCGTCGCCGTCTAAACCGATTAAGTTTCGCTCACGGCGGAGCGCCTCCCTAAATACCCCTTCGTCGAAGTATGATGTCTTCCACCTGCGAGGGCTTGGCCTTGGCCTAGCCGCCTCTTCTTCTATCCGCTGTCTGCTGTTATTGTAGTCGATACTGTAGCGAACCGCCAGGTGGTCGCTGTGAGTGTAGCCATCATCTACTCTCCAGTTCGAACTACTTGTTAGGCCAGGACTACAAAAGGTCACGTCAATAATTGACTCCGCTCCGTTTCGACTAAAGGTACTCTTGGTACCGACATTAGCCAAGTCGACATCTAAGATGGCCAGTGTTTCTAGCAGGATCTGACCCCGCTGGTTCGTGAAACGGCTTCCCCATTCCACGGCCCAGGCATTAAAGTCGCCCGCTATTACCACCGGCCTTCGCCCTGTTAGCACGGTCGTTAAGCGGTCCAGCATTTGCGTGAACTGCTCGATCGGCCACCGCGGAGGCGCATAACAGCTACAGAAGAAGACCCCGTTTACTTTGGCGACCACGAAGCCCTCATAGGTAGTAGACACCAACTCCTGAACGGGGTATTTACCCGTCGTCCATATCGCCGCCATTTTTCTGATCCCATCCGCGACCCAGTTGCCGTTGCCGGCGGGTACTCGGTATGGGTCCGATATGATGGCGATATCCGTCTCCCACTCAGAAACTGCCTGACAAAGCAGTTGCTGAGCCGCATCACAGTGGTTCAGGTTCAGCTGCGTTACCTGCACTGTGATTTGTTGTTCACTGCGGCTTTCTTGAAGGCCGGGCACCTTGGGCCACCCATCGGATGTCTGTTGTTCGAGGATTTCCCGGTACAGATCATGCAGATGGGCGGACTCGTGCAGCTTTGGGCCTTATGACCTTCAGCGCCGCATCGCCTGCACAGTTTGCGCCTGTCGGGGCCTTTGCAGTCCCACGACTTGTGTCCTGGTTCCAGACACCTGAAGCAAACCTCTGGTGGCTCGTGGAATGTCAGGTGACATACACACCAACCCACCTTTATGCTCCCTACTTTAACGGACTTTTTAACGTCCGCCACAGGTAGCTGAACCAAAGCTATCTGTGTCCCTGCTGGCCCTTTCCGTAGCTTAACGGCTGCGGCGGCCACCTGCACATCGCACTGTTGCCGCAGTGCCGTGACGAGCTCTTCCACTTCGGTGATCTCATCGATGTCCTTGACCTTCAGAGTCGCCTCATGTGTCAGAGCCCTCACCTGCACACCCTCACCAAGGACCTCTTCTGCCAGCCTCTTATAGGCGGCGCCCTTGTGCTCCTTCTGGCGCTTCAGCTCCAGGATCATCTCGCCCGTACGAGTACGTCTAATACTGCGTACGTCGGCTCCAAGACCCTCAAGCTTGGCTTCGCTTCGCATCATCTTCAAGACGTCCGAGTACTTGGACTGTTCCGTCTTGATGACGATAGCGTCGCCTTTCTCGCGCTTGGCACCTGCCCTCCTACGCCTTGGCTTGGCGTCCTGCGCTACTACCTGCGGATTCGCCTTCTTCCTCTTCCGCTCTACCTTCGTCCAAGGGGGGTCCTCCCCTTGGATCGCCCTACTCTGTGCCTGTTGAGGGCCCACTAGCGGTCGCAACCCCTTGTTCCCATCGTTCCGGGACGGGCCAGCCTTTTCAGGCCCACCCTTCCCAGCTTTCCGGGAACCCTGGCTGGGGTCCGACCTTCCGGCATTATTACCGACTTTCGGGGTAATGATTCGCCTGGCCTTGCGGGCACCGCCAGACAGCTCCTCGCCTGACGGTTGCCTCGCCCGCTTCTGCGATTGCTTGCCCCGTTTGTCGCGAGCAGTCGCTTCCGCCTTATTCGGACTTCCTGCGAAGGAGAAGGCCTCCGTTTGGGTAAACTTCGGCACTTTCTCATTTGCAGGCTCCGCTGCTGCAGCAGTCAGCAACGCGAGTGCCGCGTACCCCCCTTAGAGCATCGAAAACGCTCCTGAAATCTGCTCCAAAAATCAATGTCCCAACAATCTCACGCAATCTCCACCCCTGAGTCTCCCTGAATTGTTACTGAGACTTCCTGGAGGCTTAA
This sequence comes from Aedes albopictus, assembly GCF_035046485.1. Lineage (NCBI taxonomy): Eukaryota > Metazoa > Arthropoda > Insecta > Diptera > Culicidae > Aedes > Aedes albopictus. Next base: position 295,754,299 of record NC_085138.1, on the reverse strand, counting down.
GAACAGAAGGTCGAAGAACAAATAGTCGAAGGACAAAAGGTCGAAGACAAAAGGTCGAATGTGTTGGAAATTAGGTAGCGTTTAAGGCTCGGGTAGCGTCGAACCTTCAGGTACGTGAACGGCGGCAGTATTGTTGGTAGGTACAATTGTTGGAGAGATGGCAGAGGTATATTATTATGGAAGAAGATTGTTAAGTTGTATATGCCTGAATGGAATAAAGAGTGTAACAGTTGTTGATTTAGGTGTCAGTCGGCAGCCGTCTAGTTTGATGGAAGGTGTCTTGCGTTCTTTTTATTTATTATTAAGAAACAATCATCGACGGAGCTAGCCTCGCTATGGCCTTCGTGGCCGTGGTGGACTAGCCTCCAACAGAATTGACAAAAGGTCGAATAATCAAAAATATAAGTAGACCAAGCTACCAGCTGGTGTGTCTTACTTATTAGAAAATGATGAGTCTTCGTTGTTGTTCATTGAGAGAAACATCAAATAGTGACAGCGAGTTGAACATTTTTTGAAAAGTGAAAATTTTACCTGTCCCAGTTATTTTGAGTATCCCCTGCATGTATAGGCTGTTCTTTAATGTTTTGTTACTGAAATAGCTATTAACTCTCAAGGTGCCTATTTTTCAATCAGAAAATTTGTCTTCTTTTATTCAATAGCCGTTCTTCCTAACTATACTGCAGAAATATTCTTTGACTACATGTGCTCAGTGATCATCCCCTCTTGGATTGATATGTAGTTCCTACGAATGACACAGAGATTTGTCCTTCTCAAATTCATAGACTGTTTCATTGGTTTATTCAAAAGCTGTAATGAAATGGCAATATATCAATCTATGATTCATCCTTCCTATGGGTAGAAGGCTGTTCTTTCAAGTAAATGTTTTCAACTTCAATGAATAGCATTATTTTCTATCATCTATGAGCACCTATTTAGAATTGCAATGCGGTAATAAATTGCCTCGTAAGGTTTTTCAAGTTTCAGTAGACACTTTTTAAATTTTTCAATATTGTTTTTTTTTTTCCATGTCTTCCATTTTGTCTATGTAACCTTTTGTCCCATTCGACCTTATGTCTTTCGATCTTTTGTCATAGATTCTTCCTGGAGCCTCCTTAAGCCCTTTGATAGGACCCAAACTCTTTGAGATGTTGCGACAAGCGTTGCGACGTCTGGATTGACTTGAATAACTATTTTCCAACGACTTTTGAAAAAGTTGACTGATTTTGAGATGTTGCTTTATTGCATAAAATTGGCAAAAATGTCTTAATCTCGCGTTTTCCGAAGAATTTTAGAACGTTTTTTTATCATTTATCATTAAAATCTCAAAAATGACAAATTTTGAGTTTTACTCCTATTGAAGGATACCAAAGATATGATCCACAAATAAATTGACTTTTGGATCTGAAATGAATTGAATTCTGCTACATATAATCCAACCTAAGCATAACAACCAGTCAAAAAAATCTACTAACTTTCGATCAACGTCATCATCAACCCTTCAAAAAAATGAAACAAATCGTACATATGTTTCTTACAACGTGTTCTCATGCAAAAATACTTAAACCTACCTATTTCGTAGGCAGCTCACCGACTTTCCGACAGTTCTTCACGTCATAATTTAACACTGCCGGTCGGGCCCCAATTTTTGACCCGGTCCTGTCAGAAACATAAATATCCGCATACGAAAGTCGAACCTTTGGCTTTGGCGTTGGCGTCGTTGCTGCCTGTCGGATACCGTACCGTACGTCATACGGCCACCGCAGTCGTTTATCGGCAATTTGAAGAAACTTGAAACTCACACATATGCCCCTCCTTTGCCATTTTCCCGCACATCGTCGTCGCCATCAATATCGGCTATAACGATGATAACGCGCGCTGGATAAAGGGGCTGGATGGTGCCATGACATGGCTTAAAAATATTCCCTACCTACAACATATTATGTCTGCCTACATTGATGTTTAGTGTGGCGACTGGATTCCCCCAGGACAGGAAGAGGATATAGTCTGTGGCGTGAAAAGTGGGGGGCGAAACATAAATTCCAAACACCGTCACAGCTTCATGTTCACTTTTCCGGGCACACATGTCATCGTTTTTAGACACCCACCATCGCATCGCATCGAGTATCGAGCCGCAGGAGCAGTGTAGCAGCGCCCAAGTGAGATTTACATTTTTCCTTAGTTGTACAACTTTGTTCACATTATACAAACAACACGGCCCAACTTGAGCAGGTTTATTGGAGCGCAACGGCGCGGGTGGCGCACCGTAAGAAATACGCTTTTCTTTCCGAACAAGTTTGCTGCTGTCTGCTCCTGCTGCAAGGAAGAAACAAAGGGTACCGAAGGCGGTGCGGCACCTTCTGCATGAGATAACACTTCAATTAAAAAGAAATTAGGCGCGCGGTTGATGAAAGTTTGCGGAGTTTTTAGAAAAACGATTTTTATTCCGTCATGGACAGAACAGACGGCTGGGAGTTGACGATTAATCGTCAGAAAATATTGTTTTCAACTTCTAATGCAACAATATGGATGAGATAAAACTCGGCTTTAGATTAGATCGCGCACCTTATCAAAAGTCAGCCCTTACTTTGAATGTCTATAACAAATCATTTCCAAACTATTAACATGAAGTTTCCACATGCCGCTCGAGGTTTTTAGCTGTTTCCAGCAGCTCATATCTTGTTCTTCTTCTGGCCAGCCGACGTCGTTCGGATCGGAATCAGCTAGTCTGCCTATTTCTGGGACTATGGTATCAGAGATAGGGTAACCTGGGGTAATACGCATCCCCGGGGCAAAACGCCCTCACGCTATTTTTCATTGTATAAGTGAAGCTCCATCCGATGCAAGCAAACTAGACGTAAAATTGAGCCGGACAAGCCCAAGAAAGCAAAGAATATTCGAATGAAAAGCGTGGAAAACGATGATTTTCCACATTTGGGAAGATTGTGTAATTTGGAGCGCACACAATTCAAGCAGTTGGGCGCTGATTATATGGAATCAACCTATTAACTACCATCCGCTTCCTACATCTTCCATTTGCTGTCGTTAATAGTAAGATGGAGCCGCCTGGTATTTCATTAAAATTCAAAGCGGAAAATGCCAGAGGTTGTTTTGCCCCACCTCAAGGTGCGTTTTGCCCCCAATAGTTTTTCAGCACCCAAAACGTAACACTTTTTTAGATTGTTAATTTGATTCGGTAAAATTGAAATCACGCGGACCAAAAGTTGGCGAGTCTTAGTAAAATAAGTAAACTAACTTTCATAACGAAAGACACCCATAAAATCATCGTTATCTTAGTTATAGGGCCACGTTTGCTTAGGGGGTGCATATTACCCCACCTTCCCCTATACCTTTGTGAGTTTTCCAACTGTTGCGTTTTCATCCATTCAAAAAAATCTGTATGATATTGGGACTTATTACACAGTTTTCTTAATTTTTTTTTTCCAAGAATTATCCCAAAATTGTCCTAAGAATTAATTCACTTTCAAGGATTTATTTTCTTCAGGGGTTGCTTCGGCAATTCTTCCAGAGATTCTTCAGATATTTTACTGCCTATTCCTCCAAAATATGAAATAAAACTATTTTAGTAAACCTTGAATGAACTGTTTCAGAAATTCCTCTTGGATTCCCTTAGAATATTCTTCAGGGAGTTCTACAGAAATTCCTTCAGCAATACTTGCAGAAAATCTTCCAGGGAATCTTTTGGAAAATCGTTAAGTTAATTGTCTAATGATTCCTTCAGGGAGTCTACCAAGGATAGCACTGGGCAAATCTGGCTGAGACATCGATTTTTGTGAATCGATTCGAATCAGATCAGCAGAATCGATTCACCGATTTAATCGAATACTTTGAATCGATGTTTTCACATCGATTCGATATTACAAAATATTCCGAAACCATAAAATAATTCGTTTGCTGTATTATTTGTCTAAATCAATTCAATATAACGCTTCGCGACTCTGATTAGAAAACACATATAACGTTAAAAAAGTACATTCTGAAAAAAAAAATGAAATTCAATATGTTTGAATCGAAAGAAAAATCCCCAGAACTCTAAGAAGTATTCCCATATAGTACAGAAATAAATTCCCGCAGACTGCTGAGAGAAATTTCCCCAGATTATTTAAAGAGACTCCTCCTACTGAAAAGAGTTCCTCTAGAATTATTAGAGAGATTTCTTCAGAATGCTGAAAATGATTACACCAGAATCATGAACGACGTTATCAAGAAAAGAAAACAATACTCTTTCGGTATCTTGGAAGGAATTCACTCTGAATTCTATTAAGAATTTTCTTAGAATCCTGAGATAGATTACTCCATATCTATGAGACGGATTGTCTCAGAGTCCCTAAAAGAATTCTCCCAGAATCCTGTGATAGATAGTCTCAGAATCCTAAGAGAAGTTTTCCCTTGGGATTCTCCAAAAATGTTCCAGATTCTTAAATAGGATTATCCTAGAATCCAAAGATGAATCCTCCTAAAATCATGAGAGGAAATCCAAGAGCTTTTTTTTCACATTCTTGAGATAAATTCATCTAGAATTGTGAGAGAGATTCCAACAAAACAAAAAGAGATTCGGAGTTCTAAGATGAATTCCTCAAGGAACTTAAAAAAAATGACCCAGAATCCTAAAAAGCGTAGCTTCGAACCGAAAGGTTCCCTCAAAATACTGGGCGAGTTAGCCAAAGAAACCTGAGAATATATTCTCAATGAATTCTGGAAGATAGGATTCCCCCATAAACTTGAGAAGAATTCCTCCAGAATCTTTTTAAGCCCAGAATTCCCCTAAAATTCTGGGTGGAATCCTTTAGAATGCTGCGAATAAGTATGCCATAATCCCGAAAGGTATACTCTATAATTCTATGAGTGATTCCTCCAGAATCCTGAGAAAGATCATAAGAGGGGTTCTTCCAGATTCTTGAGAGAATTATATCTAGAAACCTAAGAAAATCTGATGAGGATTCTTCCTAAAAGGGATTACAAAACTTCTAGAATGGACTTCTTCAGCATCCTGAGAAGGATTCTTTGGAATTCTGAAAGGTATTCCCACATAAAACAGAAAAGTTACCGCAGATTACTGAAAGGCATTGCCCAGAATTGTCCCTGAACTCTGAGAGTGATTCCTCTAGAATACTTTAAATTATCTCAACAGAATCATCTTATAATTAAATCAGGGATTTCCCCTGATTACTAAGAGGGATTCTCCCAGAATCTTGAAAGGAATTTCTGGGAGCAACTGCTCCAGTATACAGAAAACAAAATTCTACTGGAATTCTCGTAAAATGCTGAGATTCTTCTGATTTCTTCCGAACCCTAAGAGGAATCACAAAATCTATGCGAGGGATTCTTCAAAATCTCAATTTCACTAAAGAACTCTGCCCAGAACCTCGTGAGAGATTCTTCAATAATTGATAATTCTGGAAGAAAATGCCCTAGAATCTTGAAAAATAAAGCCTACGGGTTTCTCCAAAATCATTAGACAAATTCTATGCATCTACAACTTTACTAATCAAAGACAAAATAAAAATAAATAATTTTGAAAACATCTTTCAAACATACTGTTTGTTATGTGGGGTATTTATGTTAAAATCTTACGATACATAAATTGAAAAAGTGTAGTGAATCCCGCTCGATCCCGTTATGATTTGCATATGTATGGAAAGGGTGTAAGTTCATGCAAAACATAACGTGGAAATTAGCTGCTAATAGCCGCTATTCTGTAAGATCTATCCCCCTTAAGTTGATATAAAAAAGTAGGAAAAACATTCCTAAGTCTTTTAAACGAAAAGATAGCCGTTTGCTGTCTTCAGAAAAAATGTGTATTTTTGCAGTATCTACAACTTTGCCGAGCATTGGAAAACTGGGAAAATTCATTCTGAAAAGATATTTCGAAAAATCGATTTTAAGGGACATATACACCATTTTTGCCCTATAACTTTGTTAAACTGCGAGATAGAATATTTTGGTCTTCGACAAAGTTTCTTCTAAATACATTATCTACAATGTTTTCTTGGACATTCTTCAATTTTGACGTAAAATAAAAAAGTTATTTTTTTATCTAAGTGTATACCACCCTTAAGTGAAATTTTATTACATCAAAATAAAGTTCTTGTAAAATGGAGAAACATTGTAGAAGACCACATAACGCTAAATCCAATAGTTTCTGAGTAAATACCCATGTCCCACTTTTTTTGATTTCGTCCCACTGTGCGGAGGTGCTAGAGTTCGATCGCTTCGACGTTTGCTAGTGTACACGTTCCTGAATGATGCAAACGAAATTTACAGGAGATTTGTGTAGTAGTATGCGTGTGTCTCGTGTGGTTCTACCAACATGGATTGCCTCAGAATCCTGAGAGAAGTTTTTCCTCGGGATTCTCCCAGAATGCTTAGACGGATATCCCTTTTGTGGGCTTCGTGGCCGTGCAGTTAGCGACGTCAGTCGTTTAGACGTATTGTGAGTGCCACGGAGTGAGGGTTCGATTCCCGCTCCAGTCAGAGGAAACTTTTCGTCAAGCGAAAAATCCTTTATTGGTACACTGGGTGTTCCGTGTTGTCCGTTGCCTAATGTTAGTGATTGTTCAGTCTGTGCAACCTCTGGTTGAAGACGGTGTTGTGTCTTTTTTATTATCTACCTGGCGGTTTCCTCCAGAATCCTGAGAAAAATTCTCCTGCAGTAAGAGGGAATCTTCCACATTGTTAAGAGAAATTCATCTAGAACCCAGAAAGGGACTCCAGACCATAAAAAGGATTCCTCCAGAAATCTGAAAAAGATTCACTTCGACTCGTGGGAGGGATTGCCCAAGAAACCCGAGATATACAGGTATACCTCGATTTAGTGGACCCTCGAATTTATGTACTTCGTTTTCATGTACAATTTACCTCGATTTTATGTACATTTTTAATGGTAAAAAATATATTTTTGAATCGAAAGAAAAATGGAATGTATAAAATCGATTCGGTTGATTTCGAATCGGAACAAAAACATCGATGTTGCGAACATCGATTCAAAATTGCCGAAAGCTGTAGTATACGCATAGAAATTCCCAGAAAGTTCCTCCAGAAACTATTTCAAAAATTCCTTGAAAAAAGCTTCGATGGACTCCTTCTGAAATTGCTTATGGTATTCTTTTTAAAAATCATCAGGGATTCCTTTCTTAAAATCTTCAACAGATCGCTTCACAAAGTTCTTCAGGGATTCTTTAAAAAAAATCTTCCACTTTTTCACTTTAAAAAAATCTTCTAAACTTTTGTTGAAGTTTTTCCAGAGATTTTTTCTGAAAGTCTTCTAGTGGATCCTCCAGAAATGTCTACAATAATTTATGGAGAAAATCTCCTTTTAATTTTTCTAAATTCTTCGATGGATTCTCCAAAAAAAAAATTCTACAGGGTTTGCTTCAGATATTCTCTATAGAAATCTTTTCAAAAAATATTTTATAATATTCCAGTGATTCCTTCAGAATTTTCTCCAGGAGTGCCAGAGTGACAAATTCATACATGCTTTTTTTTTCACGAACTCCTCCAGAGATTTCTTCAGGCATTTCTCCGGCGACTCCGTTGCAAATTCCAATTAGAATTTGTGCAGGAATTCGAGTATCCTGCTTTCTTACTTTTAGAGATACCTGTAAAAAAATTCACACAGACTCCTTAGGAGAAATCTGTGAAAAAAATCTTAGTAGGTATAGATTTCCTCAGAAATTTCACCAGGACAAACTGTTTTTATACTTTTATTTTTCTATTCTAGTACTTGCACAGCCAATGACAAAATTTTAAGAAAAAAAATCATTTTTTTCTGATAATTTCTTTTTAGCATTAATATTTGCAGCATATCAGAGATGCAACACTGATATTAAAATTTCCAGACCCGCTGTGCAGACCTTTGGGTTGGAAGACAAAGATACTCTCACAGATTGTTTCAGGAATTTATTTAAAAATTTCGGTAAATATAGTAAGATTTCTAATGGAATCACTTTACAAAATATTTCAGGAGACTTTTCTATGGATTATTTCATAAACATGTCCACGAATTCATAAAAAAATATTTTCCGAAATTCTTCCAGGAATTTTGTAAAATGATTTCTCTAAGATTTTTTACCTAATTTTTTTCCAATAAATTCTTATTGAAATTTTGCCAAGGGTTTCCAAAAAAGTTCTTTCAGGTATTCTCCCAAGAACTTCATCAGAAATTCCTCTTGAAATACCTGCTGGAATTTTCCTTGGATTCATTCAGATATTCCTTCAAAGATTTTTCCAAAAACACCTCTAGCGATTTCATCAGCAACACAACCGGAGGTTTCCTCAGATTTCTTTCAGGAATTTCTTCAAAAATATTTCCAAAGATTCCCTCATTAGTTTCAAGAATTTTCAGGATTTTTTATTCAGAAATGCAATTTTTGATTGTTTTTTTTTTTTTAATTTTCCTATAAAAAATCTCGTAGATTTCTCCCAATGATTCCTCCAGGAAATGGTTCAAAAATTCCTTCCGGGATTCCAGCATAAGGACGTGATTACTTTTTGTGCTTAGTCTTGCGATTCCATCTGAGATATTTCCTGAGAGTCCTTCAGAGATTTCTTCAGAGATTCTTCCAAATATTCCTCCGTGGATTTATTCTGAGGTTCTTTCAGAAATAACAAAAATAAAACGGGAAGAATTCATGAAAGAATCTCATCTCAGTCATTTTTGGGAAGAAATTCTGAACAAAATTCGTAAATGAATTTCCAAACAATACCCTTGAGGTTTCTTTCTGAAGGAATCCTTGAAAAAAAGAATATGCAAGAATTCCTGCAGTCAAAACTACTGGAGCAGTCCTTGAAAAAAATCCCAGGAGAGTATTCTGGAGTATTTTCTAGAAGAGCTCCTGGAGGCAGGAACCTCTGGAGAAAATCCGAGAAGAACTTCTTGTACTACTTCTGAAGGGCTAAGTGGACACAAAGCCCTAATAAAATTTCAGAAGTTATACCTTAAGAGTTTTTTAAAGATAGATAACCTTACCTGAATACCTACAAGATTTTTTCGGAAAATTATTAGAAAAATGCAAAGGAATAAACCTTATCCTAGTTTCTATTTTTTATTTTTTTTAATTTTTTTTTTACGATTTTTACTGGCTCTCTAGGGATCAAAACGCATAGTTTTGTTGGGCAGATAAATAGTTGGGCAGATAAATAGTTGGGTAGAAGAAATTTATCCGATTTGATTCCCTAGATGCGAGAGTCAGTAAAAATCAGAAAAAATCTAGTTGAATGTTTCCGTTAGTAATTTGTAAAGGAATTTCTGAGAGGATCTCTGAAGAAATTTCTGAAGAATTGCCGAACAAATTTCCGAAATCATCCTCGAAGAAAGCATTGAAATTTTTTTTAGTAGGAATTAATGAAGCAATCCCTCAATACATCAGAGGACTTTTAGAGGAACCTCTGGAAGCATTTCTGAAATAATTGTCTTCATGGCTCCCTGATGTTTTTTTTATGGAGAAATGCCTAGAAAAAAAATCAGGAATTTCTGAAGATTCATTCATTTATTTAGTATGACATCAAATTAAAGATAAAACTGAATCAACAATATTTCTCCATAATACACGGTTCGTGGCTGCCGCTCTCCATCCTCGGTCGCGCCCTATGCTCGCCAAGTCACGCTCCACCTGGTCCGCCCATCGTGCTCTCTGCGCTCCACGCCTTCTTGTGCCAACCGGGTTAGTTGCAAACACCAGCTTTGCAGGGTTGTTGTCCGGCATTCTTGCAACATGCCCTGCCCACCGTATCCTTCCGGCTTTGGCCACCTTCTGGATGCTGGGTTCGCCGTAAAGTGCAGCGAGCTCGTGGTTCATTCTTCTCCGTCACACACCGTTCTCCTGCACACCGCCGAAGATCGTCCTTAGCACGCGTCGCTCGAAAACTCCGAGTGCTTGCAGGTCCTCCTCGAGCATGGTCCATGTCTCGTGCCCGTAGAGGATCACCGGTCTTATTAGCGTTTTGTACATGGTGCATTTGGTGCGTGGGTGAATCTTTTTCGACCGCAGTTTCTTCTGGAGCCCGTAGTAGGCCCGACTTCCGCTGATGATGCGCCTCCGAATTTCTCGGCTCACGTTGTTGTCAGCCGTCAGTAAGGATCCGAGGTAGACGAATTCCTCCACCACCTCGAAAGTATCCCCGTCTTTCGTAGCATTACTACCCAGACGGATCCGGTCGTTTTCGGTTCCGCCTACCAGCATGTACTTTGTTTTTGAGGCATTCACCACCAGTCCGACCTTTGCTGCTTCTCGTTTCAGGCGGGTGTACAGCTCTGCCACCGTTCCAAATGTTCTGGCAATAATATCCATGTCGTCCGCAAAGCACACAAATTGTCCGGATTTTGTGAAAATCGTTCCCCAGCTGTTGAGCCCGGCTCGTCGCATTACACCTTCCAGAGCGATGTTGAAGAGTAGGCATGAGAGTCCATCACCTTGTCGCAGTCCCCGACGAGATTCGAATGAACTGGATAGTTCACCCGAAACCACTACGCAGTTTTGCACACCGTCCATCGTTGATTTAATCAGTCTAGTCATCTTGTACCGACTTTTCGAACCCTCTAAGCAGAATACCCTCTATGAATGAGTGTAATCAGTTTCGTACCTTTTAATTCCGCCCTATGGGCGGAATTAAAAGGTACGAAACTGATAACACTCATTCACAGTCTAGTCAGCTTCCCGGGAAAGCCGTTTTCGTCCATGATTCTCCATAGCTCTGCGCGGTCGATACTGTCGTATGCCGCTTTGAAGTCGATGAACAAGTGATACGTTGGGACCTGGTATTCACGGCATTTCTGGAGGATTTGCCGTACGGTAAAGATCTGGTCCGTTGTCGACCGGCCGTCGATGAAGCCAGCTTGAAAACTTCCCACGAACTCATTTGTTTTAGGTGACAGACGACGGAAGATGATCTGGGATAGCACTTTGTAGGCAGCATTCAAAATAGTGATCGCCCTGAAGTTCTCACATTCCAAATGGTCGCCTTTCTTGTGAATGGGACAGATTACCCCTTCCTTCCACTCCTCCGGTAGCTGTTCGGTTTCCCAGATCCTGACTATCAGCCGATGCAGACAGGTGGCCAACTTTTCTGGGCCCATCTTGATGAGTTCAGCTGCGATACCATCCTTACCAGCTGCTTTGTTGGTTTTGAGCTGGTGAATGGCATCCTTAACTTCCCTCAGCATGGGGGTAGGTTCATTTTCGTCCTCCTCTGCACTGGCACTGGCATCGTCGTTTCCTCCGTTACCGTGGGCTCCCGTGCCTACGTTCTCCACGCCGATCAGGTGCTGATCGAAGTGCTGCTTCCACCTTTCGATCACCTCACGTCCGTCCGTCAAAAGGCCTCCGTCTTTATCCCTGCATATTTCGGCTCGCGGCACGAAGCGGTTGCGGGATGCGTTGAGCTTCTGATAGAACTTCCGTGTTTCTTGGGAACGGCACAGCAGTTCCATTTCTTCACACTCCGCTTCTTCCAGGCGGCGCTTTTTGTCCCGAAAGAGGCGGGTCTGCTGTTTTCGCTTCTGTTTATAACGTTCCACGTTCTGTCGAGTCCCTTGCTGCAGCATTACCGCCCTCGCTGCATTCTTCTCCTCCAAAACCGTTCTGCACTCTTCGTCGAACCATTCGTTCCGTCGATTCCGTTCCACGTACCCGATGGTGCTCTCGGCTGCGTCGTTGATGGCTGCTTTCACTATACTCCAGCAGTCCTCTAGAGGGGCCTCATCGAGCTCGCCCTCGTCAGGCAACGCGGCCTCGAGATGCTGCGCGTATGCTGAGGCGACATCCGGTTGCTTCAGTCGCTCTAGGTTGTACCGTGGCGGTCGCCGGTATCGTACATTGTTGATGACGGAGAGTTTTGGGCGCAGTTTGACCATCACCAGATAGTGGTCGGAGTCGATGTTGGCGCCACGATAGGTCCTGACGTCGATAATGTCGGAGAAGTGCCGTCCGTCAATCAGAACGTGGTCGATTTGAGATTCCGTCTGCTGTGGTGATCTCCAGGTGTAACGATAAGGGAGGCTGTATTGGAAAAAGGTGCTACGTATGGCCATATTTTTGGAGGCGGCGAAATCAATGAGTCGTAGGCCGTTTTCGTTCGTCTGCTGGTGGGCGCTGAACTTACCAATCGTCGGTCTGAATTCCTCCTCCTGGCCTACCTGAGCGTTCAAATCACCTATGATGATCTTGACGTCGTGGCTTGGGCAGCGATCCTACTCGCGTTCGAGCTGCGCGTAAAATGCGTCCTTGTCATCATCAGTACTTCCGGAGTGTGGGCTGTGCACGTTCATTATGCTGAAGTTGAAGAATTGGCCTTTGATCCTCAACCTGCACATTCTTTCGTCGATCGGCCACCAACCGATCACGCGCCTCTGCATATCACCCATCACGATGAAAGCTGTTCCCAGCTCGCGTGTGTTGCCGCAACTCTGGTAAATGGTATGATTACCTCTAAACGTTCGCACCATGGATCCTGTCCAACACACCTCCTGCAGCGCTACGATGCCGAACCCGCGGTCCTTCAGTAGATCGGCGAGTATGCGGGTGCTCCCAATGAAGTTGAGAGATCGGCAGTTCCACGTACCGAGTTTCCAATCGCAAGTTCCTTTTGTTCGCTGGGGTCGTTGCCGTTGGTCTCGGTTTGTATTATTCTGTTGCTGATTTTCCGTTACAATGGTTTTTTACGGCTGGCTCGTAGGGCCTGACACCAAACCCCTACTTTCCGGAGGACCATAGTGCACAGTTGAGCTTAGAGTCCTTCCCTGGCACTCGGACGTAGATCAGCCGCCCCTAACATGGGGATCAGACGCTGTTGTGAGCCGCTCCTCCTGGACAACAGACGCTCAGCTTTGCCGAAGCAACCCCCCCTTCCCTGTCAGCCTACGACCAAAGTTCCCACCGGGGTTGGTTACCCGATCTTCCCTAAGGTTGCTCATAGTTTCCGGCCGGTACCGCGTGGAGGTAGGGATAGGAGTTGTTGGGCAGAGGCTAGTGGATCACAATGGAATCTGAATTGCGCAGCATACCCAGCCTTTACCGTGCCCAGATATACCAGAGTAATTTCCTCTGGAGGAATTTTAACAATAATATCTGAAAGAATCTCTAGAAGAATTCTTGTTAGAATCTCTGTATGAATTCTTACAAAAATCTAAAAAAAAGCTATTCGAATTGCAGTTTTGAGGGATATTTGGAGAAATACCTAAGGAAATCCCAGGAAAAATTACTGAAGAAACCCCTGGAAATCCAAGAAGAGAGAAGTTACTAGAAAAATTCCTGGATAAATTTTTGACAGTATCCTTCGAGGATTTCCTTCATTATCCAGTGGATAACTGATACTGAGGAATATTACAAGTGGTAGTCGAAATACGCGTATCTGTCAAAAGAAAAAGCAACATAGGGCGGAATTAAAAGGTACGAAACTGATTACACAGAGAAACAGACGTCACACTCTCATCGCTTCTCAACGATCACCTTTTTAATGGTTGATTCAAATATTCAGTAGTAGGTCGATTGGCCACTCGCGGCGCTGGTATCGTTTTTGCTCCTGTTTGACGTTTACTCACTACCGCCATCTAGTGGCGGCCCGTCCAAGCACAGTACATTTAGCATTGAGCGATTATGTTTCCGTGACGATGTTTTTTAATGAAATTTGTTCTAAGTGTTACGTCCGTTTCTCTGTGCTGATTACACTCATTCTAATTAAAGACACTATATGCAAAGACACGAAATGTTCCAATTGGAATTCCAAATTTGCTGTCAATGTTATTCCAATCGAGCAGGAGACCTGTCAAACGCGCTTTAAAAGCATTGCTCGACAGCATCATCGTCGTGACGCGACAATCATCATCAACAGCAACAATCATCAGATTTCGTGTCTTTAGCATACAGTGTCTTTAATTCTAATAAATCATTTCGACACTGATTTTTCATTTGGGCCTAACTGACATTTTTGAGTTCTCTTCATCGATCCTCAATTTGTGTTATCACAGAATGTGTATTTAATTTTCCAAAGATTTTTTGGTTCAAATGCGTGTTGGTTGAAATACATGTTGCTATAGAAACAAAAAGAATAATGACTTTGTTTGTTTTGATCAAGTTATTAGCGAAAGAGAGAGTTGACGAAGAGAAATTGATCAAGTCAGTTAGGCCCTTATGAAAAACCATTGTCGATTTAATATATTGCATGTATGTATTGGTTTTCTTGTACATTTGACCATTTCCGACGGGACACCGGAACCGGTTCCGTAACACATTGATATGGTCTGAGACTAATTTCTTGACAACTGTTCATCATGTTACCTTAAATTAGATCCTAATGTGGTCTTAGCATATTTCCTTGATTACTGGTCATCAGGTTATTAAATAAGCCATAGTTTTATGTGTCGCATTCATGGGTTAAGTTCACTTCTACATGTGGCCACTTCCGGAAGGACACAAGGAACCGATTCCGGAATACTACCGGTTCAGATATGGTCTGAGACTATTTTCTTGCCAACCGTTAATTAGGTTTTCAAAAAAGTCGCTCCTTGATTTGTCGCATGCATGAATTTGTTAACTATTATATTTAGCCACTTCCGGCGGGACATCCGGAACCGGTTCCAGAACACTACCGGTTCAGATATAGTCTGGGACTATTTTCTTGCTAACCTCTCATCATGTTATCGGAAATGCCGCAGTATTATGTGTCGTATGCATGAGTTTGGTGCATTTTCATGTCTGGCCCCTTCCAGGGGTACCAGTCCGGAACACCTAAATGGCCATAACTGCGGAATGGCTGGACCGATCCGAACCATTTTCAATAGGAAACAATGGGACCAGATTCCGCGTCGAATGAACCGTCGGTCATTAAAATCGGTTGAGGTTTACTGCCAAAATTGATGAGAGTTTTTTTTGCCCAAACACATACACACACACATACACATACACACATACATACACACAGACATCACCTCAATTCGTCGAGCTGAGTTGATTGGTATATGTGACTCGACCATCCGAACTTTCTATCAAAAAGTCATTTTTGGAGTGAACATATAGCCTTTCCAGTACACTTAGTGTACGAGAAAGACAGAAAGAACTATGTCCTAAGACGACGTAAAACCCATAGTGATCAACTTTTCGAACCACCAGATAGTTGACGGTACTAAACAGGTATATGCCTCGAATAGTGTGCGTTACATCGAACCCGTACATTTCAGCTTTTATGGTACATATCACGAAATATTACAGTAATTTCCAAGCAATACGAACTCTTTACAAACTCACATACGTTTCGATTCAAATTTGCGCAGCACTAAAGCTTTTAACAATCCACATTTATCACGTGCGCCAATTTCGGCAAAATTGATTGCCTTCCACGTCAGCCGGCGAGCTTTTCCCCATAAGAGAACGGATTCTCTCACCGACTGTCACCCTGTTGTACCTCGCGCGCCGTCGAACCATCCAAGCAAAGTGCGCGCAGTGCCCTAGTCGCCACTCCGAACCACCGAAAGTCGAAACACATTTTGAGCTTAAAAATTCCATCAACGGTTGACCCAAATTGACGTCCATCCGGATCGTAAAGTGTGTGTGGCGCGCTGACTTATTGCTGGCTGGCAGTCTTGCGATAAATTTAATACAGAATAAAACGCGTGCCACAATTTGACTTCCAATCTCCCGAAGCTGCTGTACTACGCCAGGCCAAAATCACATCATAAATTCCGGTTTAGCCATAAATCCGTGCCGGCTGCGGTCCATCCAACTCTTTCGGGGATCGATTCTTTCGAGTCTGGAGAAAAGATATTCCCATTCCTGTATCGAATTTTTCACTCATCGGTCAAATCGGTTGTAAAGAAAATCGCTGTCCTCAAAAAATATCGTTTTTAAACACTATTCTCCAGCTTGCACATATTTCCCTCTTAGCATCTTCGCGTCGTTGCAATATTTATCGCCGGTAATAAAAATCGACGAACATGAAAATATAAATAACCCCCGAAGCGTCTTTTCGTGTCCAATGGCCCTGGAATCTTGCAACAATGATGTCGCGCAATGTTATTCTGGACGCAATTCATTAGCTTTAAAAATAAACACCAGCGTCATCGTCCACTGTGACTGGTATGTACGCATCCCATCGAGAGAGTGGGGACCTAGACGTACATACATAGGTACCTAACATAATTCATTCCGCATTAGAACGAGGAATGACCGGCCAACCATCCCACCCCACGCTGCTGGTGGACACGCGCCGGACAAACAATGTAATGGGATCGAATCCCACTCCCGACAAACTCGCAAAATGTGAGTTCTTCCTTCGGAAGGGAAGTAAAGCGTGGGTCCCGAGATGAACTAGCCTAGGGCTAAAAATCTCGTTAATACAGATAAAAAAAAAAAAAAAAAAAAAATGTAATGGGGCGGGGTGGAAAATTCTATTAGTGCTTTTTTCCGCACCATCACCCGATGAATGTTGGAGCTTTTAGCGCTTTTTATGGTGTCATTTCCAGGGAGCAGCCACGCTATCTGCTTTCCTCTGGCATCTAAGGGCACCCTTAGTAGGGTCAGGTGGGGCCAAAGTGTAATAATTGGTATGTAAATCATATGGTTTTAGATAAAATTTAGATAACAGTTAAAAGATTTGTTGTTCTCTGACGTAATTTCGGGCGATGTAGGTGCTCTTTTACTTCTCAAGAAACGTTCCATTTTTCTTCACTGACAGCACTTTGAAAAATGGGTTTTCTCAAAGACTTTTAAGGGATTCCTTATAGAGATATCATTAGGAATCCCTTTTGTAATTTCCTCATGAATTGAATCTGGTGAATCCTCCAGGAGTTCTCTCTTGAAAATTCGCCAGGGGGTTCACTCGGGCAAATCTTTCAGAAATTTCTTCCGGTATACATTCTTGAGATTCTTCCAGGAGATTCATCTTTCACGGGATTCCCTCAGAAATGCCTTCCAGTGCTGCCTCCACTAGTTTCCTTTGGAAAATTCTGCACAAGATTCCTCCGGAGATTCCCTCAGAAATTCCTTCCAATGATTTTCCCAGGAATCCCTTCCTGGGATTCCTCTAGAAATCTCTTTTCGGCGTTCTCCTTACGGAGATGATTTTGAATTCCATTCTGGGGATTCCTCCAGGAGTTCCCTCTGCAGATTGTCCCAGGTATCCCTTTAGCAAATTCTCCTGGAATTCATTCAGGTGAACCCTCCTAAAGTTCTTTCTTGAGAACCCTTAAGGGATTCACGCAGAGGAATTCTGCAGGAATTCCAACTAGGAATTCCCTCTGGGTGTTTTTCCAAAAGTTCTATCTGGACATTCCTTCAGACATTCCATCGTAGAAAACTTCAAACTGGCAATTGATGGACTGTATGGTTTCTTTAATAGTTTTTTTCGGCTACGCAGCCTTTATTGAACTAACGACAAACTATACTATATTCTCCCAATATTTTGACACTTGTTGTGTGTCTCACTCAAGGGGGAAAATATTTGTGTCGTTATTTGTCTAATGTTTTGTCTAACCCGATAGTTTTAGTCACATATAACATCAGTATTCTAGCCGATAAAACATACGACAAAAAACGACACAAGTATTTACTCCCTGTGGAAGACACATACGCCAAGCGTTATAGCGTTGGGAGAATATAGAATGTCGTTAATTCAATAATGATCACGTACTCGTAAAACTATTAATAAAACTTAACCTTATTGCATTTCAACGATTTTCAGCCAAACAAACGAACTTGCTTCCACAACACTAGCAACAACCGTGAACGAGCTAGCTCATTACCGAGCTGACGTTTCAACCTTCGAATTGTCGGACACTTGCTTGGGCTTTTCTCGCCAGACCAGCCGCACTCACACAAGGAACCACTGAGATGTCTGCCGGGGACTAGCAGGCATCTTCAGTGTTTGAATGTTGGTGTTTTTCTATTTTTGAGCGATAATGGCGCCTGCCACGCCAGGTTTCTAGTCACTGCGGGGAAGGGAATGGAAGTTATGATTGCAATCGTTAGTTTCCACAGCGGACCGAATATACCTCTGCGTCTGCACAAATTCTTGCGGATTTGTAGGAGTGTTGGTGGGACACAGTTGGCAGAGGGTTCACACATTGGTGCATAGATGCCATTACTCTGAAGGAGAAGCGGCACAGTTCGCTTGATTGCATAGCTCGTAGGCGTTATATAATAGATTTACACTGTGTTGTGAAAGTTGGAAGGAAGGGAATCGGCTTTTTCAACCCGTTTCCGTTCTAGCCATGGCTATGAACATGTGAATACATGAGTTGTATATGTAGAGAGCAGGGAGAAAGTATATAGAAAGATACAAAATAGGAGGAAAGGGACGGGCCAGAGGTTTAACCGAGGAGACTCTGAATTCGAATCAGAAGTGGTAGTCATTATACTACCAAGCACGTCCCCGTCGAAGGATCGGACACTTATTTCTTTTTACACCCGATTATTTATTGCATCGGTCAAGGCATGCCCAGACAACCAGTAATCGTATAATATGTTGCATAAGATGATAAAGTGGAGGCCATATGCGTGCATGCTTCCATTTACGCGCATGTAAAATGTACGCATATCGCCTCCACTTTAGCATCTTATGCAACATCTTATACGATCACTGGTTTACTGGGTGGGTCTACTTTTTTCTATAACTCAGTCAATTCCCAAAGACAACTCGTGGTTGGTTTACATAGATGGAATTTCTGGAATAATACTCAGACGAATCTTCTGGGGTAATCCCAGGAAAGAATTCATTTAGGAAACCCCAGAGGGAAGTTCTGAAGGAACCCCCAGAACGAATTCCGGGAGGAATCTCCAGAAAGAACTCCTGAAAGAATCCACAGAAGGAACTCCTGGAGGAATCTCTAGAGAGAACTCTTGGAAGAATGCCCAGGGGAAACTTCTAGATCTTCATCAGAGGAGTTATTGAAAGAGTCTCTGGACAAATTCTTGGCAGAATTCCCAGAGTTCTCTCTGGAGATTCCTTAAGGAGTTCTCTCTGCTTATTCCAACTAAGAGTTGGCATCCACAGAGGGAATTCCTGGAATAATCCTCAAAGGGAACCTTTGAAGGAATCCCCGGAAGGAACTCCTCGATGTGTCCCCGAGGAAACTCCAGAATAAATCCCTACTGAGAACTTCTAAAGAAACCCCCAGAGTAAACTCTTGGAGGAATCCCCTGATGGAACTTCTGGAGGAATTATCCGAGCAAACTCTTGGAGGTATTCCCAAAGGAAACTTCTGGAGGAATCTCCATAAGGAAATCCTGGAGGGTACTCCTGGAGGAATTTCCAGAGGGAACTCTTCGAGAAATCTTCAGAGGTATCTCCTGGAGAAATTTCCAGAGGGAAATCCTGGAGGCATTCCCAGAGGGAACTCAAGGTAGGAATACACAGGGAAACTTCTGGAGGAATCTCCAGTGCAGTGTTGTGTATTCCAACTAAGAGTTCCCTCAGGGGATTCCTTCAACAGCTCCCTCTGAGGATTTCTTCATGAGTTCCCTCCGGTGATTCCTTCAGAAGTTTCTTCTAGAGATTCCTGCAGAAAATTTTAGTTGGCGAACTATTGGTAAATTTTCTTAAATGTTCGAATAACTGCTTCCATTGCTGGACCTTCGGGGGAGGGGGGGGGGTGTTTTCGTGAAGCCGCTGGACTCCTGTCCCTGCTACCCCTTAAGTAGGGTATAGGTTTTAATAATTAGACATAGCACTTTAAAGAGCGATTAGAAGGTCTGGCGTGCAGGGAAACGCCAGACGAAATATATGATTGCGGGTGGAGACAGATGCAGGCCTACTTGTCGTTGGTGCTCGTGAGGTATAATGATTGGTGGAAATGTGTTTGAAGTTGTTGAAGAATTTGTGCATCTTAACCTTGCGGTTTATGACACTAAAGTTTCCCTTGAAGTGAAAAGGCGTACTGCATTGCAGCTTTCATGGACTCTTCCGCAACCGATATGAATTGCAGCACACGTAGACATAATCACCTTGCCATCACGGCACTGTTTTTAAATCACAACCTCCAACTTTCACCCCACTTTGCTCTATATATGGACCACCATACACGTCGTCTGGCTGTCCCCAGCGAAACATGAGTTATAGATATGGCAGCCAAATGTCAAGATATACATAACTAGGTGCTCTTGTTACTTGGCCACGACGGCCATGATTACTTCTACTGCACGTACGATGCCGACAATGACACACAATGACAATGATGCTGCACTGCTGGTATAAATACTAGAAAATGTCATTGTTCTGTAGCAAGCTACTCATCCACCCGGACCGGACAACGAGACGAGAGTCAAAATTGATGGAGACCCGTGGCGTGGTTGACATGCTCGTGCCTTTTAGCACTGTGTAAACATTACTCAGCGTGAGGAACGTGCTGTTCCCATGTGTTAACTGCTGGGAAATTTTCAGGAGCTAAGATCCAAAATATTACAATGAAGCTATCCGCAGCTCGCTGCAGGAGCACTATGAAGGGAATAATAATACTCCTCTCAAAATTAAAAACAGACGGTGAAAATTTAAACATGAAACATTCAATGTCACTTTTTCGTGAACTATGAAAAACGCCAATTTGTATTCTTGGTTTTTGCTTCAAAAGCTCATAACCATATCTATTATTGAAGAAGCAAATTATCCCTTTCCCAAAAGGTTAACCTTTTCAGCACTTACTTACATTCTTCATTTAAATGGCCTGACCTATTTCTTAATGATACCTCTGAAATATTCTCTTCTATTAGAAACCTTTTTCCATCCCACCAAACATAACACTTAACAAACCGATCCATTTCTATTCAGGAATTCATAAATCTCGCTCACGAATAGCCTGCAGCGTCATTCCCAGTAATAGATAAAACTTTACTCAGCAATCTATTTCCCCGATGCTTTCGATTAATTTACTTCCAACGAAGCACTCCAGGGCCCAGTCCCCGCCAGGAAACTTCATCCCGAAAAGATGGATTCACTTGTTCCACTTTTCGATATCCATAAAAATAACGCGCCCATCCAATGATCCATAAAACGAAAAGTATGACCCTTTTCATCCTTTCATCCTTTTCCAAAACGATCATCCCGAAAAAAGCAATCACGGAGATCTCGTCAACTATCTGACAATCTAGCTCCCACCCTCCCCATCATGAAGGCTCCCAGCGAAATGATGAATAAAACAATAAGACGCTCGTGATTAGCTATTTATTGCCCACGGATTTGTGTGTCTGCCGGTTCCATCATCGATGCCGCCACGTCGCGTCGCCCATGGGATTGACCAGAAATGGGGAAAAATTCTTTGCATCCGGGACGCCCACCTACCCCCCCACTTGCCCACGGAGTTCACTAAAAAGGCAATCGAACAGTTATTATTGCGCGACGATGACGATAAACGACGACGGCAAATATAGAAATCCATTTGGAGGGACGTGCTGAAAAAAAATCTCTCGCATGAATATTTGGGGGATTTGATATGAAATGGGCCTTGGGAGTGCTGGGAAACTAGAAAGTGCGTTTAATTAGACAAATTGATAGGTAAATTTGTGAAAAAATACCACTTTTTTGTGGGATTCAAACCCATAACTCCATATCGCTAGTCCGGCGCTTTGACCAACTTAGCCACAGCCCAAGTAACAATGAATGCTGAAAAGTGAGAGTATTAGCTAAACAATAGCTGGTTAATGGTGTCAATGGCTGAACACAATGACAGCTGACTATTGGTCTGAAGTATGGCTTGTTCAACCTCTTTAATCAGCAATACATAGCTGGCTGAATATCAAGTTGACTAGAATATAATTCATCTGGGTAACCAGCTCTAAACCATACAACAACATGAAGAATTAACCATCTGTTGTTCATCCTTTAATCAAATAATTTTTGACAGCTGACCCAAGCATGGTTTTCGTGAAGTCGACATCGCTTCTTCAGCCTCAATACAGACTTAATTCAACTTATGTTCTTGAATATTCAGACACAACAAAAAATGCTCTTGTTTTCGAGGGTATGTATACAATTATGTGTGGTGTAGGTGTTAAGATGAGCGACTATAAATCAGGAGGTCCGAGTTTAATTCCCAGTTTTCCCACAGATTAACAAATACATTCCTAAACATCTCTCCAGGTAATAGACGTGGCTAATGGTAAACATAAGCTCACGGAAGTATTTTTATTTTATTTCTACACAATGAATAAATATTATTGATTAATGATTACGAGCATATTAAGCCTTAAATCAGCCTTCCAATGAACCTCAAATCAGCTAAAGGTATAATGAAATCAACGAAATTAGATGTTTAGGAGCTGAATAAAGGATTGTACCTCTTGTGCTCAGCTTTTGTTCAAATAAAGGCTGATTTAAAATAGTTGGAGAAGCGTTTGTACAGCATCAAATTGTTACCTGGGAGATTATTTAGTTATGATTGTGCGGAATAGAAAGTCAAACTGGATTCGAAGCGCCATCATAGCCGTCTTTCACAACTTTATCTCTCCTACAACTTTATCTCAGCCTACGAACAACAAGTGGGATTTCCGCTTGCTCGTGGCGCTGGCATAAGGTTTGATCCTGTCTGACGTTTACTCATTACTGCCACCTTGTTAATACCTAGGCACAGCACAGCGTGAGAGGCATTAGGCGATTATGTTGTTGTGGGGATTATTTTAATCACATTTTTTCTAAGTAAAACTAATTGATTTAAAACCGCCAAAATCTGTTGCATTTTTGAAAATACATAATTGAACTAGATTATATAAACCATAGAAAAAACTCAGCCATTAAAAAGAGCATTTCACCGCACTCCCCTTTATAACCAACCGGAAATAGGCCGAAGCCTTCCCTGCGGAAAAGAGTGCGAACCAATAAATATAAATTATATCCTATGGCAGACGGTTGTCGAGCGCGGTTAAATCGAAGTCTGACGCGGATAGCGCTATCGAGATCCATGCCAAACTGATTTATTCTCATCTGGCAGTCGCAGAAGCAGTAGGTACCCACATAATACCTTCGTCCCGGCGATGGCATCTTGACTATTTGTTTTATTTTCTGTCTGTTTGGGTTCAGGGTTGCAGGACCGTACGTTGTCGCCGGCGAAAAACTAGGTGTCTAGGGTGGAAAGTGACATGCTAGTGATATACTGTGCTAGATTGGCGGCAGCAGATAGTTCTTTGAAGTCCTTTCTAGCTGGTGTAGAAAGAGTGGATTTTTTATTTTTAAATTAAAGTTCCTTTTGGCTGAAAACAACACTACAGATTACCTGTTCCGGTGGCCAGAGTTCCCTTAGCAGATACTTGTATCTTGATGGGCTACAACTCGTAAAGGTGACTCACCGTGAAGCATTTGCTTCCACTGGTCTCGGTCTTAACCCAGTAAACCACACGTCGCATAAGGATGTGTATCCGAAATCGTACTTTCTTCCAATAAAAATCACATTCGTAAACAATGCTAAATTCTGCCGTGCATATGACAATTCAAATTGCATATAAATCATTACTGTGATCACTTTACGATGATCTATTTTGAAAACAAACCTAACCGTAAATAATGTGATTCAAAATCGCAAAAGTGGTATAGATCTGATTGATCATATATTCGGATACACTAGGGCCGGACAGAATCACACTAACTTGTTAAAAATATTTCACAACTTCATACCGCGGTGGGTTTCTGTGGTTTCTGGTGCAAAGTCTAATTTGTAGATGTAGAACACGGAATAGCCACTTCTCTTGGACACTATTTCAACCACATCAGAAGTTAATCAATGTCTTGCCACACGGTGCGAATAAAAAACACCAATCCCGCGGTCATTCTCATTTCACTCCTCATACTATGATTGAAATTTCACAATTTGAAGATTGGCACAGCATCGCCAAACGGGTAGTTTCTTTCATGCTGGTAAGAGTCGGCTCTACTGGAGAAAATACCACGGGAACGCCACTCGAACACCTCCTGCTCTACCATCCAATCCGATGTGACGGTAAGTGCCTTGGTGGAAGATGCCTTCCGCAATCCTTGATTTGCACTTTGCGGAACTGTGCGGCCTGTGACTTACCTTTTTTCTGGTACAACTTCTGCGGGGCAGCTAGGATGATGATGGCAATATCCGCCGGGTTTTTCCCGTGCTGATGTAAACGTTGTGAGTATCCTAAATTGTGGATTCCGATAACGAGGTTTTTATGTTTGCAGCGACGACGACGACGACGACGACGATTGCGGATGTAAACAAGACACATTGTATTAAGCGTTAATCATACTCGCTATATGTCGTATAAACTGACAAACAATTATATGATAAACTATGTCAGAAATGTGTCGAACGGAATCACAGTAACTTAGACAGAATTGTTTGAAAGTATTCAGTAGTTTTCTATAAAGGTTGAGTTTATATTATCCATTTTTTCATCTTCTTCCAAGTAATTATGATTAGTACAGTGGCATAGTATCAGGCTATGAATCTCAAGGTTCTATGTTCGAGGCTTGCTGATAGCTCTGTTTTTATTTTTTTTTATAATTTGGGACATCGTAACTCTAGCCACATGAAATCATTTTCATTGGTAATTTAGGGCATCGTATTACTGTTTCGATGAGATCGTGATTTGTCGTCTGAAGTATGTATATGGCCTCCACTTTGGTACGTATATAGCAGTTTTGTGCATTTTATACGAGTGAAAAGGTTCTTATATAGTGTTGTAAAACATAAATTATACATACCAAAATGTTTACTGGGAAACCAATCGCTTGAAGTCCTGAACTACCTTGATCTACTAAACATTCTTATGTACTTCTCAATTGCAAAAATCCAAAGTGTGCACGGCTTTCCACTTTTTTACAAAGTCCGTACCACGTACAATTGTTCGATACACTGTACGTAGATTCCTTTTCGGCCATCTCAGACCCCCACCCCAGCCAACATGACCCTTTGGAGTGATGCTTACAGAGTAGTCATGGCCAAAACGAGGGGCGCGTCAGCACCCCTAGAACGCTCCCCCAAGATGCTGCAGAAGATCGTTGGAACTTTGTTCCCGCGACACGATACAAGACCATGGGCCCCCGTCCCCTATGGCCAAACCGGCCAAGACGAGGTCGCCCCGATAACGAACGGCGAACTCATCGCAACAGCGAAGTCGCTGAAATAAAACAAGTCTCTTGGTCCAGACGGTATCCCGACAGTAGCCATCAAGACGGCTCTCGAGCCTATCCCTGACATGTTCAGAATGGCTATACAGATGTGATCAGACAGAGGCGAGTTTTTGGAGAGGTGAAAAAGGACATCCTGCAGGAATCCCAGAAGAAGTTCTTGGAGGAACCCCGGAAGGATGTCCTGGATGAATTATTTCACAAATCGTAGAAGGAATTCCTGGAAGAACCTTGACTTCTTTTCCAGGATTCTAGAAGTCCTGAAAAAAATTCCGCAAAGAACTTTTGAAAAATTACCGGCTGATAATCCGGGTGAAATTTCTGGAGAGATTCCTGATGCCACTCCTGGTGTAATCTTAGATGAAAATCCTGGAGAAATACCAGAAGGAACTATGAGAGGGACTCATAAAGTTACTCCTAGGATCTAGAGATCTAGAAGCGGTTCCTGAAGGAAACCCGGATGAAGTTGCTGGAGAAAGGATTCTCCAGATATATCCAATAAACAATAATGAATTCCCAAAAGGTATTTTTGAGGATTCACAAAAGAAACGCCAAGAGACAATCTAGAGAAATCCCAAAAAGTTCTATCTTAGATAGAACTCCTTGAGGAATCACTGGAGAATGCATTCCTACATTTCTGTAGAAATCCTAGAATGAACTCTTGAAATGACCCCGGAAGGAATTCCTGCGGGAATCTCCGAATAAATATCTGAGTGAATCCTGAAGAAAAAGTAATTGAGATATCCCAATTGAAATTAGGCCATCAAGGGCCTGTCCATAAACTACGTAGACTCTTAGGGGGGAGGGGGGGTCCTGGCCAAAGTCTACGCTCCATACAAATTTCGAAAATTTTGTATGAACTAAAGTCTACGAGGGGGGAGGGGGGGTCTGAGATGACCGGAAAAAAGTCTACGTAGTTTATGGACAGCGCCCAATGAATTGTTGTTTCATTACTGATGCGGTGCAACATCCTTGAGGTTTACCGGTTGTCAACTGCGACTGCGATAGCTATGAACTTTGGTCAACTTCGGACTTATTTTTGAGTTCTCGCATTGGTAAAGAATTCAAAAGAGAGATGATTGGGTAATTTCTGTTTGGGTTTGGTCGTTACGAAACAAAAATGTTGCTGACTGATAAGTTAGTTTTATCGATTATACATACTCAATAAGTACCTCATTATACTCCAAAAGTGAGATGCTTTGGAAACAAAACTCGAATGTCATTCGTCCGAATTCCAAATACCTGAATAATAAACGCTCGAATTTATTTCGCCCAAAAAACCACTCGCCCGAAAATAACGATTCCCGCATAAGAAATCTTCAAATGCATTGTTGCAATACTACATCTGGAATTGCGGTCCAATTGTTACCATGATGCAAGTGTTTGAAATTTTAATCCCAATGCCTGCATATCGTGCAGCAATAATCCGTGATTGAAAAATAACGTTTATTACATACATTAAAAGCGTGATGTTACCGTCGATAGTTGTTTGTTAAGGTCTATATAAGCAAGAGTACTTGGAAGACCTAAAGCATTCTTGAAAATCAGACTCTACAGAACTGTCTTCCATGGCCTGTAGGACGTTGCACCGCATACTTGTAGAAGTTCTGGATGACCTAGAACACGTTAACGGAATCTTGTTCTAGAGACGAACCAGCCGAGGGCTGAAAGTCGCTTTAATAAAGATAAAAAAACGAAATCTTGCGACAAGGACCTGTAAGATGTTTCATCGCATCTGTTATGTATCAACATTTCATTTTAATACTTGTAGACCTCAAGGCTTTTACTTGCAGAATTTCTTGGATGATCTAGATTGTTTTTGGATAGTAGATTTCTACAGAACCATGCTTCATAGACCTATAGAATATTACACGTTATTAGTAATGCAGCAATTACCGATTGATTTTGTTTATAGATCTTGAGGCCTTTACTCGCAGAAGTTCTTGGATGCACTAGATCATCTTTGAAACTAACTTCTCTTCAGAACTATGCTCCATGGACTTGTGGGATGTTGTACCGCATCAGAAATATTACAATAATCTATTGATTATGCTTGACTATGAACTTAAGGCCTTATCTCGCGGAAATTCTTGGATTACCTAGAACATCTTTGCAAATGACATCTCCGTGTTCCACAAATCTATATGACATTACACCGTATCAGTAATGTAACAACAATTGATTGAATACGCAAGTAGATCTTCAGGCCTATACTCGCGGAAGTTCTTGAAGCACGTCTCTACAGAACTTTGCTCTAAAGTCCTGTAGGATGTTGCACCGTATCAGTAATGTAACTACAATCCATAGATTATGCTTGTAGATCTTAAGGCCATTACTCGCGGAAGTTCTTGGATGCCCTAGAATAACCTTTAAAACATCTTTTCAGAGCTATGCTCTATGGACCTGTAGGATGTTACACCGTATCAGTAATGTAACAAAAATCCATTTATTACGCTTGTAGATCTTGAATTCTTTATTCACGGAAATTCTTGGATGACCTAGAGCATATTTAGGATGTTTCTTTTCTACAGAACTAAGCTCCATGGATCTGTAGGATGTTACACTGCATCAATAATATAGTAAACATTAATTGATTACGCTCGTAGATTTTCAGGCCTAAACTCTCGGAAGTTCTTGGAGGTCCTAGAATATCTTTGAAAACTACGTCTCTTCAGAACTATGCTCTAAGGACCTGTAGGATGTTGCACCGTATCAGTAATGTGACTACAATCCATCGATTACGCTTGTAGATCTTAAGGCCTTTATTCGCGGAAGTTCGTGGATGCCCTAAAATATTCTTGAAAACAACATCTCTTCAGAACTATGCTCCATGGACATGTAGGAGGTTACACCGTATCAGTAATGTAACTACAATCCATCAATTACGCTTGCAGATCGTAAGGCCACTACTCGCGGAAGTTCTTGGATGCCCTAGAATATCATTGAAAATTACTTCTCTTCAGAACTATGCTCCATGGACCTGTAGGATGTTACACCGGTTCTACCCCATTACCCCGAATGCCATTACCCCGAACGCCATTACCCCGAACGCCACTACCCCGAAAGTCATTACCCCGAATAGGCCATTACCCCGAAAGCCGTTACCCCGAATGGACCATTACCCCGAACGCCACTACCCCGAACGCCATTACCCCGAAAGCATATTTTTATATGGGTTATTCTGATTATGGGTATTTTATATTTTTATTAATTAAATAACATTACTGACAGCTTTAATACCAGAAGATATCATTGTAAAGAATAACCTTAAAACAAAATAATGGATTAATACGTATTAGAGATGATCTTGTATGAGATAGAGCTGTCAGCAAATGTCCTTCAAACACTGGCTATCGATATTGGCTCATTAGGCCGAAAAGACATTTGGTCAAAGTATCACTAATAAGTCTAATGATCATTAGGCGAGACCAAGTAATACAAATTGCAAGGCCCGGAAAGAACATTTTATTGTTAGAAAAAGAAAAAATCTTTTAAGGAGGAATAGACGATTTGGTAATAAAACTCTATAACAGTGTAACTTAAAAAAAAAACATTCCTTGAATGTGAAAAAAATGTGATTGATAGGTTGGCCGCCAATAAGGTCTGCAAGGATATAACTAGAAAGAACAGCATATTAATTAAAGAAGGGCAAATCTCCTATGGGACCATTCATAAACTACGTATACCGAATTTTGGTCACCTCGGTCCTCTCCCTCTCCTCATCGTAGAATTTTAAGACAATTACACCGTCTTCGGCCAGAGGCCGCACAGACTGTACATTACTAACAATAGACAATGGACAACACGTATAACACTCAGTGACCCAGTGGAGTATTTTCTGTTTTGACGAAAAGTTTTCCTCGACCGGAGCGGGAATCGATCCCACACTCCGAGGCATGCGAGATACCTAAACGACTAACGCCGCTAACCGCTCGGCAACGAAGTCCACGATTTGTTCATACAAAAATTTGTAAATTTATATAGAGCTTAGAATTTGGATAGACCCTCTCCTACTTACATAGTTTATGCACGGCCCCTATACATAAATCTGCAAAGGGCAACATGGCTACCAAACAACTCTGTAACAATATAAGTCGAAAGAGCAGCCCAACTTTAAAAAAAGGAAAAACACCAGATGGAATTAATAGAGATATGTCGCCAATCAATCCGGTAATGACGTAACTAGAAAGAACAGCCTATAAATTGAAGAAGGGAAAATCTCATATACAGTAAGCAGCTTTCACTTCCAGTAAACTATATAAGTGCAGCTAGAAGAACAGCCTTTTATGAAAAGAAAAGCTACAGTTTAGTCGCCAGAAAAAAAAATAGTTAATTTGGTCCAACGATGCTGGATATCTGAATATCTGAAATTCAGTTCAGTACTACAGTATGCGGCAGGAAAAAATGCGAAAGTGTTTTTCAACTTCAAACCTCATTTTCGTCCATTTGACATTAACCAATCTATGTTTCAACGTTCTATGATCTATAATAGGCTAGTTTTCTGAAAAGTTAATTAAAAAATTTCCCATATTGGTCACTAACCTTTACAGGGCGGCGCCTGAAGATGTAGACAACCAGAATTTTCAAACCGCAGAAAATCGCACAGGTCGCTAAATTTCGCATCTGATAAAACATTTTTTTTGATTTTCTCTACAATATCATCAAATATATGTACTTATTTCATCTGGTATGTGAAACTACATGGCTCTGGATCAGTGTGGTCTGGTTGTTCATCGAATTTGAGCTAATTTTGTTACTGTTATAGTCATTTTGTTTAATGACCATTGGGCGCGCAGTTTATTGATATCCGCTTATTAGGCCTACATTATCACATGTTAAACATCAAATATGTTCATTTTTATTTTTCAGTGCTAGAATATAGACATTGACTGATACACTGTCATGAAAAAATAGTCATATATATCCCATATTTAGCGTGTAATAGTGCCTTGAACTTTTCGCATTTTTTCCTGCCGCACCCTGTACAATCTTGAAAAAAATATTCAGAAAACAATTTTAGGGCTTGATGTTTTGGAAACTGATCATCAAAATCAAAAGAAAATCAAAAGAAATCTAGTTGCCAGTTTGGCCGCAAGTCAATTCTGAAAAAATTTACTTGAAAGAACAGCCTATTATTCAAAGAAGAACAAATCCGCTATGGAGTTAGTTATTCGTCTGCAAACAAACTACGTAACACTCAAACTCGAATGAACAGCTTCTGATGAAAAGAAGGAAACATTTCTATAAAGAAATTAACAGTTTGGCTACCAAACTACTCTGCAATAGTACACGGTTGGAAACTGCAAACTCAAAAGAACAGCCTATTTTTAAAAGAAGGCAAATATTTAAAGAAGTGTAGTTTGAAAACCAGCACAATCGTTTGCCACCAGTTCACAATCGTGCTTGACGCCAACCAACGTTTAAAAGAAGGGAAATTGTCAGTTTGAAATACTTGTAGTTTTTATAGCCAAAGCTATAAGTTCTAAAGAGTAGCCAGGGATGGGAACACTCACTTGCAATGAGTTATATTCACTTGCTATTTTCTCAGCTCAGAAACGTGCAATCAAGAAACGATGTATGCACGACTTTTGCCTTGTGATTACGTCTATAACTTTGCCGAAGAGTGTAGAGGTCGCACACGAATCCCAAGGTCGTGACAGAGCTTTGAAAGCGACTCTCCACGAGGTGAGTGTAATTTACATTCACCTCGTGGAGAATTTCCTTCGCAGCTCCCTCACGATTTCGGTATGCGTGTGCGACCCCTACTCTATTCGGTAAAGTTTTAGACGAAATCACAAGGTAAAAGTCGTCCGTACACCGTTCCTTGATTGTACGCTTCTGAATTGAGAAAACTGCAAGTGAGTGTAACTCTTTCCAAGTGAGTGTTCCCATCCTTGAGAGCAGCAAGTTTAAAATATGGAAAATTTGTCTTTACTTGTCTTCTTAATTTCATTGCGTTTGCTGCTTTCGTTTTCACGAACCTTTCTTTTGCATGAAGCACAACATACGGAAACCTAAGGGAAACGGAACCTATCTTAAACAATGTGCTCCCATTGTCATGCTATCTAAAACGAAGTAAATAAGAGCTATTTGATTTGTGTTACATTTTTATATTTATTTTTACTCGTTTCAAAAAGAAAACGGAAAAAATCGGTACCGTAATCCGGGGTAACATTGATCAGAATTTTCTATCTTTCTTGAATAATTCTCTTGGTAAAGCAAACGTTACATGTTTTATATTTTTAAAACAAGTACTGGCCCTCTGAGTATGTGTTAAGTTCTTCGAAAAAGTATTGTAAAACTTTAAAACATGTTTAAATAGGTTTTTTAATCTAATTTTTGATTTTGTTGATTTGGGGTAACATTGATCATGTCAGTGATCAATGTTCATTTGTGTTGAAAATACTCTTACCACAGAGAACAGACATCCAAGTCCAGTTCCGAAACTGTGTAAGGAATTTAACGGCCATTTGAAATCGGCAACACAAGTGGCAATAGCGTGGCGCTGCAATCGGTTAATTTCCCATAGTAATTGAATTCACCACTTGAAATGTTTCAAATCACCACTGACTGTGGCAATATGGTGTTTGGTGGCGTAAGTGTTGTCATCGTGTATTGGTTTGCAACCTTACTCAAGTAAAGATTCAAATCCTTACACAACTTTCCGAATGAAATTTGTTCTTGCCTGGATGTCTGTTCTCTGTGCTCTTACTTACTAAATTCGGGGTCGCTGATTTCGAATATGTTGTCCAAATTCTTACAAATTATGTACTTTTTAAGTTATTTTAGGATTAAAATCCTCTAAACCACGAATAACGCCTAAAGGTAGGCAATGACTTAAGGATTTAATAGCCGACTTTTAATAAATCGTATATTTCACTGAAAAATAGCATTTTCATACAAGTTTCGTTCATAAAATCCAACTCTGGGATATCATATTGAAGTAATACAGTGATTTCGAACCTCATATTGTATCTAGTATTCACGCCAAGCATGAATGTTTGACAATGTATCTCATTGCGTTACGAAACACAGTTATGAAAAAATCGATTTAATTCAATGTTTATGAAATTCAATTTTCATAAATTGCATGTCATTTAATAGCTGAATGATAGCAGATTACGATATACCATTCGATAGCAGAAGCTGATTCAATGTAAAATGCTTGTTTGAACATTTCATGAGGTGGGTCAAGCCGATCAATGTTACCCCGCTGATCAATGATACCCCGGATTACGGTACCTAAATCGTCTGTTTAAGAATAGAATTGACATAGGGGCATAGGATGGAGAAGAGTATTCATATCTACATTAGTTACTGATTACCCTTTTCTAACTTATAACCACCTTCATCAACTTCTAATCGGTCACCACTTTTTTGGTGATCTTCTGAACGATTCGGGGTAATGGCGCTTTCGGGGTAGTGGCTTTCGGGGTAATGGCTTTCGGGGAAATGGCTTTCGGGGTAATAACCCATTCGGGGTAATGGCTTTCGGGGTAGTGGCCTATTCGGGGTAATGGCATTCGGGGTAGTGGCGTTCGGGGTAATGGCGTTCGGGGTAATGGGGTGGAGCCGTTACACCGCATCAATAATATAGCAAAAATTAATTGATTACGCTCGTAGATTTTCAGGCTTGAACTCTCGGAAGTTATTGGAAATCTTAGAATACCTTTAAAAACTTCGTCTCTACAGAACTATGCTGTAAGGACCTGTAGGATGTTGCACCGTATCAGTAATGTGACTACAATCCATCGATTATGCTTGTAGATCTTAAGACCTTTATTCGCGGAAGTTCTTGGATGTCTTAAAATATCCTTGAAAATAACTTCTCTTCAGAACTATGCTCCATGGACCTGCACGATGTTACACCGCATCAGTAATAT
The DNA here is from genome assembly GCF_035046485.1 of Aedes albopictus. Taxonomy (NCBI): domain Eukaryota; kingdom Metazoa; phylum Arthropoda; class Insecta; order Diptera; family Culicidae; genus Aedes; species Aedes albopictus. The sequence continues at coordinate 295,721,330 of NC_085138.1, read as the reverse complement.
AGTGTAGCAGTCAATCAGGTTAGCACAGGCAAATCTAGTTAGCATAGGTTAGAATGACAGAAGTTGTATCATTACCCTACAAGATACGAAATACAGCAGACGTGTATCAACTACCTGAGTCTGACTTCAATTTCAGAAGTGGGATACCCGAAAAAAAGTTCTTTGTCATCATGGATATTCGAAGCAATCCCAAGCAACCAAAAGTTCGGACAAAAGACGATTTTTTGGCTTAATCAGCTAATGAACGATTCACGAATAGCATTATATGCAGCCCACATTTTAAGTAATTAACCGAACTTGAGTTCACAGTAAGTTCATGTATGTGGTTGGAAAGAATGTTATTCAGCTTAAGAAGAACTTGTTAAAAAACTACTGAAAAAATATATTTCTTGTTTTCACACATTTCCAATCGATTTTCACCAGCTTAATATTTATTGTGCTTGAGTTAGGTTCTAATTAATCTAGGCTTCTGTTAAATAATTACTTACACCAAGATTCGAACTCGAGTTTTCCTCGTTGCAATCAGGCTTCTTACCACTGCTCCATGGACGTGTCGTGTAACAGCACATAATTTCACTTAAAGTGCTGATTCTATTCACATTCAATGTCGCACAACATGAAATTCTCTTACAAGTTCACTTAAAATAAACCGAACTCTAAGTGAACTTCAATATTTGACACTTCTCTTCTTTCAGTGAGGATAAATTGTGTTCAGCGGTGATTTCGTGATGTCGAACGGGTGTGCTGAAGGACTGAGCATCCTGAGAAATGCAACACGGGAGCTGTGCATAACTTGGTGCATAATGTGGTGATCAATTTGATGTGGTTGCTGTTCGAGAGAAGTGATCTTTATTCCGGCCTTTGTTTAGTGTTGTGCAGTAGAAAAAGGCTCAATTTGTCGGTTTTTCTCATAGAAAAACGATTCAGCTCTTCAATAAAGGTAGGTGTGAGTCAATTATAGAGTGAATTTACAAATTATCGTGGAAGCGAAAACATAAAGTCATCCCATTGATTGTGTTTTTTTTTTCTCTCGTGGTGTTTTATTTTTGTTTTCCCCGAGGTTCGGTTAACGTTCATTGAAAGTACGGTTAACGCTTAAATAAACTTTGTGCAATGGAGTTCGAAACAAGGTCCCAAAAGAACTTTTTGTGAACATTCAAGTTAAATACTAAACTTTTTTGAAACTTTTGAGTTCTAACAAGTGTTGGTCGTCCCATTATTACGCGTTAAGTTCGGTTTGCATATATGCAGCTTGATTTGAACCAATTGTGAACTTTGGAGTGCGCTCATAAAGTAGAGTCCGAACTTTTGGTTGCTTGGGATGAGTCATCAGTATTCAGCGAAATTAACCATAATTTTAACGGACCAATTGGAAAGAAAACCAGCGATGGAGGATCAAGTCAAATATTTTTCTCTGGCGTTACAATGCATACTGAGTTCGTTAGGGCGATGATTCCGGAGTTCGATCCTGAAGTTATCAAAGCAAGACGATGGATACGGAAAGTTGAGAGATTTGGTGAAGTTAGTGGATGCTCGAAAGGTTTACTTTGGCAGTTTGCAGTTATGCGGCTAGGAGTCACAGCAAAACTTTGGTACGAGAGTGTGGACGAAACCGTTGCGAACTGGGAAAACTTTAAGCTTAAATTGGACGAGTCGTTTCCAGCTAGAATTGATGAAGCCGACGTTCATGCAGAATTGATGAAGAGAACGAAACTTCGTGATGAAACGTACGAGAACTTCGCATATGAAATAATTTCTAAAGCAAGAAGAGTATCATTCGGTGAGGCGGCGATTATCAAGTACATAATTCGAGGAATTCCGCACCTGCATATACGTTCCATGTTGAGTGGTATGTTGTTCCAGTCTACAGATGACTTAGTTTCGGCTTTGCGGAGAATGGAGAGACACGAAGAATTCAAATCGAAAATAGCAGACACGTCGTGTTACTTCGAAGACAGCAGTTTCAGAAGGTTCAATAGGGTAAGTGTACCAATTATGGCACTACCTAAGCAAAACTATTTGTATAAAAATAACAAGAAGACCAACGAATGTCACCAATATATTAAAAGATAGCTGAGCTAGCATACTTTACACGAGAAATATAGAATCGGAGCCAAAACTACTTTTAGTATTTATTAAAGCGTGTGCCAACGATTGGAACCCTGTACCAGTTATGGCTACATTTGTTAACTTCGGTTCCTTTTCGCACTATTTGCATGCATTCCTTATGGGATTAGCCATAACTGGTACACTATGGCGAAAAAGGGTGCAAGGAAGCCGAAATTTTAAGGAAAATGATTTATTCCTTCCATAATTTGAGCAAAATGTGGAGTTTAAATGAGTGTAACCATATTTTGTGAACGTGATCTGTTGTCCATATTTTTTTTTCTTGTTGATTTACATCGTTAAAGGGTGAAAATCAACTATGGCGAATAATTGGTACTATAGCCATAATTGGAGAACTTACCCTAGCAGCAATCTAACCGGATGTGGAAAACGCGGACATGAAGCAAAATCTAGTAACCAAACTTCAAGACAAGACCATTTTGAAACATCCATTGGCAAACATCAACATCAATTGAACGAGTGTTTTGATGGACAACTACGCAACAATATACTGACGGTTGGACGAGAAGCTGATCTGAATCAAAAGTGTTCATATTCTTCAAGAAAAACACAGAAAAATCATGGTAGGGTTAGCATAGAACAGGTATATTTTGATATGTTTATTAGGTTAGAAAATCATTTAGTTAAATCCCAAGCTCTTTTTGACACAGGTAGTTCTATATGTTTAATCAAAAATAGTATTGTTTCAGGTAAAGTTCAGTTCGAAAAATCTTTTCAAAACTCATACGTAGGTTTAAATGATTCAAAACTCGATATTTTAGGAATTTTTAACACAGAGATTGTAATTAATAATTATATTTACACTTTACAGTTCAAGATTGTGCCAGATTCCACGATGCGCCCGATGTGTATTTTGGGATCGGATTTCGTTAAGGGCAACAACCTGCTAGTTGAATACGACGGTCGATTTATACAGTTTGCAATCAAAAGCCAATTGATTACAGAAGAATCTTCGAGTTTTGTAGCAGCAGCGGATGTTCCACTGTTTGATGATATAAATAGTATTGAGGTAAGCACCGACACATTTTTGAAGACTGATGTAGACATTTTGGATATTGGTGACAGTGGTACTGCATTGAAAGATATAAATAGAGTCAAATCTCTTTTCGTTGAAATGTATGACAATAAAAACTTGAGACCAAACCAGCCTGATATTCAGTATACAATGAGTATAGAATTGACAGACAATAAGCCTTTTAGTTTCTCTCCTCGCCGATTATCGCACAGCCAGAAAATAGAAGTTGAATCACAGATAGATAAATTACTTAAAGAAGGTGTAATTGAAGAAAGTAATTCCCCTTATGCCAGTCGAATAGTTTTAGTAAAGAAAAAAGATAAATCATGGAGAATGTGTGTTGACTACAGGGAACTTAATAAAATTACAGTTAAGGACAGGTATCCGTTACCAGTAATTAATCGAAGAGCAGTTAGACAATTTGAAGAACAAAAAATATTTTTCAACTTTAGATCTAAGAAATGGCTATCATCATTTAAATATCAATAAAAAATCTCAAAAATTTACGGCGTTTGATACACATTTAGGACAATTTGAATATAAACGAGTTCCTTTCGGATTATGTAATGCGCCTTCTGCGTTTATGCGTTTTATAAATAAAATTTTTCAGCCTCTTCTTAAGAAAGGAAAAATAAAAGTCTACATGGATGATATATTAATTGCTACGGAAACAATTGAAGAGCATTTGGAAATATTAAGTGAAGTGTTCAAAATATTAAACAAAAATCATTTGCAACTTCAATTAGCAAAGTGTTCAATACTTAAAACAAATATTGAATACCTTGGGTACAAAATAAGTGAGCATGGGATCCAACCAAGTGAGAAGCATATTGAATGTATAAAAAGTTTTCCGATTTCAAGAAACATTCATGATGTGAATAAGTTTATTGGACTGGCAAGTTATTTTAGAAAGTTTATTGCTAATTTTTCAACTATAGCAAAACCCCTCTATGACTTACTTAAAAAAGATACAAAATTCCGCTTTAAAGAATCCGAATTGAACGCGTTTGAAACACTAAGAGATAAGTTGATATCACATCCAATTTTAAAAATATATTCTCCTTACGCAAGAACAGAGCTTCATACTGATGCCAGTTCACATGGATTCGGTGGTGTTTTAATGCAACAGCAATCGGATGGAAACCTACATCCTATTATGTATTATAGTCAAAGAACAAATAGTCATGAAGCAAAATTGCATTCATTTGAGCTGGAAACACTTGCAGTTGTCAATAGCATTAAAAGGTTCCATATTTATTTACAAGGATTAAAATTCACTATAGTAACAGATTGCATTGCTTTGAAAGAAACTTTGAATAAGAAAGATATCAATGTCAAAATAGCAAGATGGGAAATTTTCTTGTCAGAATATGATTTTGATATAATACACAGAAGTTCAATTAGCATGAAACACGCAGATGCCTTGTCCAGAATTCCTGAAATTTGTATAATTGAAAATGAAACGAATTCTTTCGAAAGAGCAATTATTGCAAGTCAAATACAAGATCAAGAAATAGTAAGGATTAGGCAACAATTAGAATCTCGAGAGGATAAGAATTTTGAATTGAGGAATGGAATTGTCTATAGAAAAACTAAAAGAAATCAATTACTATTTTATGTTCCCAAAAATATGATTAATCAGATATTGAAAATGCATCACGATGATTTTGGCCATTTTTCTACGGAGAAAGTATACGAAAATATTAATAAGTCATATTGGTTCCCTAAAACAGTTTTTTATATATTGCGAAATAATTTCGCAATATATAAAAAACTGTTTAAGATGTATAGTACTTTTTTAAAGAAAAATTTCAGTAAAGATGGACCATTAAATATAGTAGAAAAAGGAAACGTACCATTTAATACTGTGCATATTGATCATTATGGCCCATTAACGCTGTCAAACTGTAAATTCAAGTATGTATTTGTTGTTGTGGACGCTTTTTCAAAATTTCTGAAATTATACCCCTGTAAAACAACGAATACGAGTGAAGTATTGAAACATTTAAGAGGATATTTTACCAGTTATTCAGTTCCAGTTCAAATAGTTTCTGATCGTGGAAGTTGTTATACATCTAACAGTTTTAAAGAGTTTTTGATGCAATTCAATGTGAAGCATATTTTAACTGCTACTACGTGTCCCCAAGCTAATGGTCAGGTTGAAAGGTTTAATAGAGTGCTTACTCCTGTATTAGCAAAATTAGTAGATTCTAATCCAAGACGTGGATTCACGTATTACAAGACGCTGAACATTTTATTAATAATTCTTATTGTAGATCAATTGCCAATACACCTTCACAAGTATTATTTGGTATAAATCAACGATTTTCTGGTAATGAAGATGTAGCAACTTTATAGAATGCAAATGGTGAAATGAAAAGAGATTTGGCTGAAATTCGAGAAAAAGCTATAGCAGTTAACCGAGCACTTCAAATTTACAATAAAAAACAATATGATGCAAAATGCAAAACTATATCAGTCTATCAAGAAGGTGATTTGGTGTATATACCACATCATTCTAATTCCGGTGGATCATCTAAACTGAAACCACATTTCAAAGGTCCTTATGTAGTTAAAAAAGTACTCGCGAATAACCGATATGTGATATGTGATATTGAGGGACATCAACTAGCTCGTTCACCTTTCACTGGTATTTTTGATCCGACTAATATGAAATTATGGAAAACGGAAGTTGATCCAACATAGTACACATCGGGGGCGATGTGTTTGATCAGGATGGCCGAGCTGTAGCAGTCAATCAGGTTAGCACAGGCAAATCTAGTTAGCATAGGTTAGAATGACAGAAGTTGTATCATTACCCTACAAGATACGAAATACAGCAGACGTGTATCAACTACCTGAGTCTGACTTCAATAGCAACAATTAATTAATTACGCACGTAGATTTTCAGGCATGTACTCGCGGGAGTTCTTGGAGGTCCTAGAATATCTTGAAAAAGTAAGTCTTTACAGAACTATGCTCTATGGACCTGTATGATGTTGCACCGTATTAAAAATGTTACTACAATCCATTGATTACGCTTGTAAATCACAAGGCCACTTCTCGCTCAAGTTCTTGGATGCCCAAGAATATTCTTCAAAATAACATCTCTTCAGAACCATGCTCCATGGACCTATAGGATGTTACACCGTATCAGTAATGTAACAAAAATCCATTTATTACGCTTGTAGATCTTGAATTCTTTATTCACGGACTTTCTTGGATGACCTAGAGCATATTTAGGAAGTAGTTTTCTACAGAACCATGCTCCATGGATCTGTAGGATGTTACACCGCATCAATAATATAGCAACAATTAATTGACTAAGGACTGTTCATTAAAGAAAGTGGACACCTGTTTTTCAATAGAAAATATTTATTTGCGAACAAATTCATAAGTTTATTTTTTATAAGTGACAATTAACATATATATGGCCGAATTCACGTGAGTTTGAACATTTACTTCGCATTTCTGAAGAACGCTTGGACTTTCCTCTTGATACCTCCCAATAGATTCTGCACAACTTTCTCCATAACCTTTCGGTGTGCCGTAGACCAAATTTTCTTGAAGCAATTAACAGAGCTGGCTTCTCTTCCATCTTTTTTGAGTTCTTGCTTAATTATTGTTCAGTATCTTTCGACAGGACGCAGTTCAGGGAAGTTTGGTGGATTTTGCCATTTTTCGACAAAATCGACTTTTTCCTTCTTGAGCATCTCTAGTGTAGAAGAAGCGCAATAAGCGGATGCCAGATCCGGCCAAAACAATGGAGGATCCGTATGTTTTCGGTAGATGAGCAGAAGTCGTTTTTTGATGCATTCCTCTCTGATATTTTCACCGTTGATTGTTCCCATTGCGAAATATGATGAACTCTTTAATTTAGATGAACAATTGGCTTGCCACAACAAAAACTTTTTCCCATTTTTTTCAGTTCGGATGTTCCCTACATTATCCAGCACATCTGTCCCCTGCTCAGCGTTGTAAAATTGCGGTCCCGGAAGTGTACTAGTATGCCAATTCTCGAAACGACAACTTTTTGGAACACCATTTGTGCAGAATTAATCTGCTAGTCGCTAAGCTAATCCAACATATCGCTCGAAATTTCTCACTTTTTTTCGTTTTCTTTGAGTGTGTTGCCAAAGCGAACAATGTTTTTTAACACTGAGCAAAAGTTCACAATTTTTTGTTTAATTTTAACTCTAAACTATTGGTTAACAGATGTCCACTTTCTTTAATGAACAGTCCTTATGCTCGCAGATTTTCAGGCCTGTACTCTCGGAAGTTCTTGAAGGTCCTAGAATATCTTTGAAAACTACGTCTCTTCAGAACTATGCTCTAAGGACCTGTAGGATGTTGCACCGCATCAGTAATGTGACTACAATCCATCGATTACGCTTGTGGATCTTAAGGCCTCTATCCGCGGAAGTTCTAGGATGCCGTAGAATATCTTTGAAAATTACTTCTCTTCAGAACTATGCTCCATGGACCTGTAGGACGCTGAACCATAATCCAGAAATCACCTTTAGAAAAACCCCCATTTAACCCCTCCTAGCCCCCCATATATTAACCCCCCTCCCCCCCACCACTCTTCAATAAACAGACATTCCCTCCCCCCCCCCTCTCCACACATCCCTTTCCAGCAGACCTCTTACAGCATCATCCGCTTCAATTTCATACCACTTTTCAACTCCCTTGAAACCCTTTCCCATAAATCCCCTTTCTTCCTTTTAGTAAGAGTTCCCTTCTAGACACTTAGCGCGAGAAAGTTGAAAAAACCTGTGTGAATTCGAGAAACCGTGTAAAAAAAACCGTTAATTCGAGAGACCGTGTAAAAAAGATCTTAGAGTACATTTCAATTTCAAATCACACTTCCTGAGGAAACGAACGAAATTTCTCAAATTCCAAATCGTAAACAACGTAAACAAGGCCACCGTTAAAAAATTCGAACAATTTGTCGAGCAACCGTCGTATGGAGTGCCCTATTCTTCACATCCACCTAAGAGCATCAAAATTACTTACGGAAAAAGGAGGAATTTTACTTGAGCGCTCTCCTTGGGAACAGGAAACATACTTTGAGCATAAAATAATTTAATTAAATTAATTAATTATCGATTTTTGCGGCTTAACCAGCCGAATGGAAGTTTTACTTTATTCCAAAAGCTAGACTTTACATATACTGGCGTGAGTGAGAAATGGACAAATTGAGGTGAAATTTGCGAAAAAGTTACTCGTCCTCTCGGTGAGACTCGAACTCACGACTCCTACTCACTAGACAGGCGCGTTGCCGCTACGCCACGAGAAGACTCGAAGACGTAGCTGCTAACCTGAATTCAAGTTCAACAAAAATAATTCTTAGCCCATTAGGAGGAATCTGATAATGATACCCAACTGTTTCAAAGGTGTCCGTCCAATAGTGGAATCAATTACAGCAGCCAATGCTCTTCCCATTAGCCCATGAGCATACATCTACCAAAGCTCATTAATCATACGCCCCCTGATTGCTAATCACGGAACACCCGAAAGGATCCTAATTAACTTTCCTCAGGGGATACCAATTACCAAGAGACAAATTACGAAACTTCCAGCCCGATCCTTTTGCTCTTTTCTGCATGGATCGAATACCAACGAAAAAAAACACGAAGACCGAACTACACTGATCGCTTGTAATCGCATTCTAATTTCCATCATATCGGCGATAACCACACGACACGGATGGTAGCTTTCGCACCCTGCAGCGGCGAAAAAAAATCCTCGAACTCCACCCGCGCATAATCTACGCTTCAGTGCGGTAGCAACGAAACGAACGCGTCGGGATAAAGGATCCGATTCATGTTTAGTAGAAGCTTATTCCGTTTCATCGGTACCTTCGCCGTCACGTCGACTAACTTGCTGTGGGGGAAAAAAATATCAAACCAAATACTTTGCGCCCCGTCGCCTAAACCCACCAAGGAAGACAACAACCGAAACAAAGCTTCCTTCTCGGAAGCGATGGGGCTATTGCCGATAAGCGAAACGTATTGGAAATTAATTCTCCTTTCCCTTCGATGCTGCCCTGCCGCCCATGATTCAGATCTGATGGAAGACGCAGGAGAATAGAAAAAAATGAAAGGGTGTTGGGAACCTACTTCCTCTATGATGCATTCAATAATAACGTTTGATACCTAGGTGATTTGAACGAAAAACAGAAGAATTCAGTTTCGCGAGCTAGTTCATGTGAAGTGTTGCTGAGGTTCACATTACATGTGTTTCCTTTAACGCGTAAATAAAAATGCCATGTGTAGCACAAATTGTTTTTAATCTCTTTTCACGAGATTTTAAGCCCTAGGGTAGTTCATCTCGGGACCTAACTATACTAGGGTGCCAATGAAAATCGACTTTTCGAATTTCAAAAACGGGTAGTGCTCAAAAGTTTCGTCTCCTCAAAACAAGTCCCCATGCAAAATTTCAGCTGAATCGGTCTTCGTTAAGTGTTTGACCAAAACGGTCAAAGTTTCGCTGTTTTAAAGCACGAAAAATATCCCAATGTAGGATAGGAATATATGAACATTTCGAAATCGAATTTTTTTATGCCAAATGCCTTAAAAGTGCATGAAATGTTGAGATCTAATGTTATCTCAAAAAAAAAAAATCGAAAAAATAAACTACTTGGGTCATGTTGTCGACAGTCGCAGGCTACATCCGGATCCGGCCAAAATCGAGGAGATCACCAAGCTACCGCCGCCTACCGATGTATCCGAAGTGCGATCTTTCCTGGGAGCCATCAACTACTATGGGCAAGTTCGTCCCCAACATACGAAAGCTTCGCTACCCGATCGACAATCTGCTGAAGGCTGAAGCGAAGTTCCATTGGACTCCGGAGTGCCAGAAAGCGTTCGAGCACTTCAAGAAGATACTCTCCTCGGATCTGCTGCTCACTCACTACGATCCGAAGCGAGAGATCATTGTTTCTGCCGACGCGTCATCCGTTGGGCTTGGGGCGACAATCAGCCACAAGTTCCCCGACGGCACCATCAAGGTCGTGCAGCACGCGTCAAGGGCACTCACGAAGGCAGAACAAGGCTACAGCCATCCGGACCGCAAGGGTTTGGCCATCATTTTAACTGTAACGAAGATTCACAAGATGCTCTTCGGACGGCACTTCCGGCTGCAAACCGACCACCAGCCTCTGCTTCGGAACTTCGGTTCCAAGAAGGGAATACTCTAAGATTTCGAGATCGAGTACGTGCTCACCCACAAGTTTGGCAATGAGGACCTACTTTCCCGTTTGATCAACCAGCACGTCAAACCCGAAGAGGACTACGTCATCGCGAGACTCAACCTAGAAGAGGATCTCAGGTCAGTTGTATCTAATACAGTTAAAATGTTGCCTCTCAATTTCAGAGCCGTCGCGTAAAGCACCCAAGCAGACCCGCTGCTCCGGAAAGTCTACCACCACATCCAACACGATTGGCCCGAATCCAAACTCTCGAGTTCCAACATCCAACGGTTCCAAGCACGCCATGAATCGTTCACGGTGGTAGATGGGTGCCTCCAGTTAGTCTAGTGGTTAAGGCTATGGATCGCCAATCCGGAGACGGCGGGTTCGATTCCTGTTACAGTTACTGTTACGAGAAAATTTTCTCGACGCCATAGTGTATCATCAATATATAAATTCATGCAATGGCAGGCAAAGAAAGCCTTTCAATTAATAACTGGGTAATTCTCGCTGAGACCGGCCCACCAGAGAGCCACAACAATTTTTGCTGACCCCTCGATTTTGGTCAAATGGTGACTCGCTTAAACCGTTATAACTCGAAAGTTTCTCCAACAACCACCTCAAAACGAATTGTTGTTGAAAAGAGGAAAGATAGAGCTACTATTTACAATAATAAAAAGTTGGGTCGGCCATATTGATTTTGGCCGCCATCTTGGATTTTTATACCAAAGCATTTTTTTCGCCATGACGGCAACCACCGATTTTCAAAATTTTTGCATCAATTGAAAGCTGGGACATTTATACATAACATATCAAAAAATTAGAGATGTCTTTTTCTTCTTTCAAAAGTTATCTGCAGTTTTGTAAATTAAGCCATGTTTTCTCCATACATTTCCATGCGCACAGGCAACGACATGCAACAGCATCCGAGATTACGCCTGCATGTATACACAAAGGCGCGTGCCGCAAAATTTGGCCAAATTGGAGGTTCGTTTCCGTTTTTGACTGTTTCTCAATGATGTGGGCATTGTTTTTATAACTTTTTTAGTGTTTTGAAAAGCTTAAACCTTCAGCTTTCCATTAGTGGGTTAAAAAATTTAAATTCATGTTCGTAAACACTGCGAAATAACGGTGCATTTATGCACCGGGCCCAGTGCGTAAAAGTGGCAAGGTTTGCAAAACGGCAGATAACTTTTGAAAGAAGAAAAAGACATCTCTAATTTTTTGATATGTTATGCATAAATGTCCCAGCTTTCAATTGATGCAAGAATTTTGAAAATCGGTGGTTGCCCTCATGCTGAAAACAATGCTTTGGTATAAAAATCCAAGATGGCGGCCAAAATCAATATGGCCGACCCAACTTTTTATTATTATAAATAGTAGCTCTATCTTTTCTCTTTTCAACAACAATTCATTTTGAGGTGGTTTTTGAAGAAACTTTTAAGTTATAACGGTTTAAATGAGCCAACAATTGATCAAAATCGAGGGGTCAGCAAAAATTGTTGTGGCTCTAACTAACGGGGGGTCCATCAATTTGAGTAACCAAATGCATTTTTCTTACTTTTTAGGTGAGGGCTTTCAGAAAATCGGCACCTTAAACATTTTTGAAGACAAGGTGTAAATAGTGGGCCGGTCTCAGCGAGAATTACCCAACTGTGGAAATGCTTAAAGAACACTAAGTTGAAGCAAGGCAGGTCAAGTCCCAGTGGGGTTGTAAAACCATAAAGAAGAAGAATAAGATGAAGAAGAAGGTAGATGGGTGTATCTTGTTTGCCGAACGGCTCGTCATCTCGTCGCTGCTCCGCAAGCGATGCCTCGAACAGCTTCATCGTTTTCATCCCGGCATGCAGCGTATGAAAGCCCTCGCCCGAAGCTACGTGTATTGACCCAGCTTGGATGCGGACATTGTCAACTTCGCCAAGGCCTGCCAACAGTGTGCGTCCGTAGCCATACCGCCTCCTCACTCTCCGCCAGTGCCGTGGCCCAGCAGACCGGTCCCTGGCAGCGCATCTACGTCGACTACGCCGGCCCGATCGAAGGCGCGAGTATTTCTTTGTAACATGGTTACAAGATTGAAACTGTTTTCTTGTTTTATAAATCGATTGATCATCTTTTCGTCAGGAAAAGGCTGAGTCAAATCGTACCCTAAAGAAGCAATTATATTCAATTATCATTTTTATGACGGTAGCGCCTCCCTGTGGTCGATATTGATACCATATTTCCTTATCTCAAAGCAATGAAGTACCCACTCACTGTCTTAATCTTCTTACATGGAATGAGTTATTTTGTAACGGATTAGACAATGACCGTAACAATCTATTATATAAAATTTACAAAGAAGCTTCAAGCCCCATCAATAGTCTTTCCGAGTCGAACAGTGAGCTAAAGCGGACGTGGTCCCAGAGTAATAAGTGGAAGATTTTGCCAAAAGTTTAAGTGATAGCTAACTGTTTGAAAACGCTATGTGAGTTGGGAAAGCCCATAAAAACCTAAAAGAATTGTTAACTAAATGTTAAATTGTTCTAGAAGTCGGAAAGATCGCTATAGATTGTGGAAAGTTGAATTGGCCCAAGTGCAGGGAACAAGGCATTCCCAATGTGAGTGAAGAAAAACCGCCATGATAATTAATAATGTAGATTTCAGCTAAATGTGTGTCCTTTTGTAGATCTTTAATTAAGATAGTTGCTGACGTCACTATTCCAGCAAACCTTGAATCTGCTGCTCGAGGCTCAGGTAAATGTGTGAACCATTTGTTGCGTGTCGTGAAAGGAAATTGTGCTGTTCTATGTAATTTTTGATCCTAATGGACCCCTGTATGTGCTTCTTCTTTTTCTTGTTCGTGAAGGAATCATATCCTTCACGCGAAGGTGTTCCTGCCGGGTTCTAGAACCAGAAGTAGGTTGTAGGGGGATTCGACCACTACGAATCCTCTTGGTGGATCCAGAAGCTTGGCGGCTTGTAGGCTATAGGTCTCGTCGTCCGGCCAGTGAACCTCCATCGCACCTACGGGCCTGGGAGACTCCACGACTCCCGAGAATTCTCGACTGGAAGCCAATTACCATCGGATTCTCGTTCAATTAGCCTCGAGACAGTTGGCGGTCCGCAGTCAATCGGACTCGCATGTGAGAGTGCTGGTGTTAGCGAAGACACGCACCACTGACAGCCTACACGCGTGCACAGAGGCAGCCCCGTCATCGATAAGCACAACCAACACTGCAACCACCAATACAAAAGCAACCCCGTTGCGCTATCATCAACCCTGCGTCTCCATCGCCGCATCCATCGTTGGACGTCGTCGCCTGAGCTCGGGTCGAGCCAGATCAAGGTCAGATAGATTAAGTAGAGTAGAGTGAGGGACCGAAATAAAGCACGGCCGTGCGCATGAAAATTCCAATTGGAATTGTAGGAGTTTAGGAGAGGTTTTGAATACACTGATGCAAATTTGAACGTTGGCTAGTTTACTCTAGATGACGAAAGATGTTTGAAGGGTATTTAGTGGGATTTTGTTGGGAATTTTAGCTGTGCTCTAAATTGATTGGGTCATTGGGGTCAGAATTGTGGTGAGAAAGGACGGTCTCGAGTAAGAATCTTTCCGTGGTTTGATGGACTCGCCCTGAGTCTCGCTGGGCATTGCATATTGCTGCTTCACATGCAAACGGTTTGATCGTCTGCTTGGCGCTAAAGTGAAGTCAGTCGAGGAAAAGACAAGATTCGATTCCAATCAGATTTTGAACCGTTACATTCTGGCGCCCAACGTGGGGCATTTTGAAAATTTAGGGCGTGCGAACAAATTATAGGTTTTTCTAATTGAATTTGAAGATTTTTTTCTTTGACTGTGCATGCGAAGGATTTGGCTTATTCTAGGAACTCGTTTGTAGATTAGTACTCACATGAATTGAATTGGGATACGCTTAGAAATCGTCGGTATTGTAGGTATTTACATCGTTCGTCGGATAATCGGGCGAATATTCGTGAAGTCGGGTAATCGGTCCAACCTAAAAGAAGAATAAAATTAGTTAATAATTCTTCGGTTATATTTTGAAGTTGCATTTTCTTCCTTTCTTTCGTTTTTTTTTCATCTAGATTGTAAAGTATTTTGAATTATTACTGTTTCGGGAATTGGATTGATTAATAGTGAATTATTATTGAATTTTTCTAGATTATAAGGCATTCTGATGTTTATTATTATTGAGTGAATTGATTATTGAATTCGGTTGAAGCATTGTTACTAGATTGAACATGGCTTACTCACTTAACCAAGTTGGTTTGGGATCGTACATCAATCCGAATGATCTGTTACCGGATGAAGTGCAATATGAAATGGAAATTAGAAATATTAACATGACGCATGCCCCGCTTGAAGAGCAAAGAGGGGAGTTGCGAAAAGTGCAATTGGAAGAACTGCGTGGGTCGAAACCCATAAAAACCAACAAGACGATCGAGGATGAACTTTCGGTCATCCAAGTAAAATTGGTCATGATCCGACAAGAGTTAGAAGTTCAAGGGGGGAAGCAAGTATTGATTTCTCGTTTGCGCCACATTCGTTTGAGAGTAAATCGTTTGAATGCGAACAACGATAGGCAAAATGAATTGAAGCGAGAGCTGCTTGAGGAGATTGAATTTCTTTTTGAGACGTTCGGTAGCCCGGATGATAGAACTTCCATTACAGCTACTACGTCCAACGAACGAGTAATGCAACCACGAAGCACTGGAGCAATTCCAAGGAACCCGGCGCTGGAATTCCCACCCCCGAGGCCTGAGGAAGATGGAGCGGCTTCTTTGGAAATTTTGAGAGAAAGCATGGCAGGAGTTCCAAGAGACTCTACTAGTGGAATGAGACGCCCACGAGTAGGTTTCATGTCAGACGCTATTCCGAAATCAAACATTACCAGTAATCCAACCATGAATCAATCGGTTCGGTCAAGTGAATCGTTCAATCACTTGTTTCAAGGCACTCACACATTACCTCCGACTTCGACCTTACTCCCAGCGCTCATGACTACCTTACCACCTCCGCCTGCGAATCTACCACCACCCTTAGTACCGCCTCCGTCAACACTTCCATCGTCGTCATCTCAGCTACCAACACCACTTTCTCCACCCACACCACCTCCGCCGCTGTCACATCGTCCACCCCAACATCAAGCTCCAGTCGCGCAACAGAGTCCTGCGACGCCAAATCTTGGGGATACCACCAGTCTTCGAGCCGAGGTCAGTCGCATAGTGGAAGATGTGCTTGGTCCAATATTAGAGAGTATGTTGGGCCGTATCGCCCAAGGAACGCAGAGAAGAGCCGAACCTCCTCTCGTCAAAAATACGGCGATTGGGAGGAACACTAACCAGGAAATGTACGCCACGACGAACTACGAATATCCTGGACGAAGACATCAACATCCTGGGGGAGATCCTTACCAGCCGACTCAACATCATGGACTTGGTCATCGGATTGAAAACCGAACTTCAACACCTATTCAGATTAATAATCGAGTAGAACAGCGACCGCCGTCGGTAGCTGATAATAATCGGAACGATTTTCCTATTCCTGTGCGTTCGATTGAACAACCGAATTATGACAGGACAAACAAAGTACCGATTAATAAATGGCCGATAAGGTTTAGCGGAGAATCAAAGGGGATGTCGGTTGAAGAATTCTTGAAACGAGTCGATGTTTTGGCGCGAAACAATCAGGTTTCGGAAACGGAACTATTGAGTAAGGCAAACTTTCTGTTTCGTCCTGAATCACCAGCGGAGATTTGGTACTACACGTTCAGCCATAAATTTACTAATTGGCAGATGTTGAAATATTACTTACGTTTGCGATTCGAAGTTCCCAACAAGGATAAGGTTATAGAAAGGGAAATTCGAGATAGGAAACAAATGCCCAATGAAACATTTGTCACATATATGGGAGAAATCGAACGACTTTGTCAACAACTGTCAAAGCCTATGTCTGAAAGGACCAAGAAGAGCATTATGTTGGATAACATGCGGGATTGGTATCGGCCTCATTTAGCGTTTATTGATACGGAAGCTATGGACATAGAAACGCTGTGTACAGCCCT